>NC_142944.1:1043975-1103975 GCF_046866305.1 Octopus bimaculoides
TTATGATCCTTCTTTATGCGTGTTTTTGTTTTTTGCTTTTATTTGAAGTACAATTGTATATATAAAAACTTTCTGGCTTGTGCCAGTGTATGTATGTATGCGTGTGTGTGCGTATGCACGCCCGTGTTTTTGTGTGCATGTGTATAAACATAAATCTTTTGTATGTATGAGTGTTTTTTCCCTCATATTTGTACGTGTGTGCGCGCGCGCGCGCATGATCGTATGTGAGTGTATATATATTTTTCTTTTATGACAGTTTGTGCGTGTATGTATGTTTGCAAAAAAAAAACCTGCTCTTAATCTACGCTTTACTTGGACAGTTTGAACAATAGACGTGCAAGTTGGTCTAATGTAAGTTAGTGTAACGTGCATGTGTAAATTGATGCAACGTATCTGTGTAAGTTGGTGTAATGTGTGAGTGTAAGATGAGCTAATGTGTGTGATGAAGCTCAGACAAACTTTCTGGATTGGGTGGAGGCGGCTGTAACAGGGGAACAAATGAGATGAAGATGCGGTTGAAGAGTATGTATGAGAGAAAATAGTGTATGATGAAGGTGGGAGGAGGACGGGCAGAAAGAGAGGAATCTCATAGGAAAGACGATCGACAGAAAAGAGAAAGGGGGAAGAGAACAGAGAAGACCGGAAAGACGGAGAGAAGAAGCGTATATAAATATATTGAAGAAAGTAATGAAATAAAGACAATACACGCTTACACACACATACATACACATACATACGCACACACACATATATAAACACATAGCACACAGTTTTTATTAATATATATATATATATATATATATATATATCTTATACATAAATGGCAATTTCTGTCTGTCGATCTATCTGTTACCATCTTGATGCCTACACCAGTGAACCAATCTTGACAAAACTCTGCTTACGTGTTAAACTAACATGCAGTTCGATTACAGGCCAATTGGATTTCAATAAAAATCTATGATGGGCCCCCTAGGAGTTGGGGGCTGGGCTATTATTTGATGAAATAAGAAGGATGCAAAGAGTCTTAGTTTGAGGAAGATGTGGTGACATAGGGAGTATTGCTGATATCAAGGAAAGGGAGAACAATGTGTAAGCTACAAATATGGAGTGGCAGTGGGGTGTTAACGTTAATACAGCTGTCATTCACGGATATACACGAGACGCTGCATACATACTTTCGTAAATGCATGCATGCATAAGCACACACACACACACACACATACACACACACACACACACACACACACACACACACACACACACACACACACTACACACACAGAGACACACTACACACACACACTACACGCATCACACACACACACATATGCACAGAAACATAACTAACCTTTAAAAAACAGAAGGGAAAGAAATGTGGGTGTGAGGAATATGTAGCTTTAAGGAGAGAGGGGGTAAGTCGCTTTTCTGCTGTCCATCGCAAAAAAACACTCACGCACACACACGCATACATACATACATACATACATACATACATACATATATATATATATATATATATATATATATATATATATATATATATATATATATATATATATATATATATATATATATGTATATATATATATATCCATATATATATATATATATATATATATATATATATATATATATATATATATATATATATATATATATATATATATATATATATATATATATATATATATATATACACATACGTACATACATACATACATATATATGTCTACTATACGCAATTTTAAACACGTGATTACCTGTGTACGTTTGTAAATGTGTGTGTTTGTGCGTGTGTGTGTGTATGTTTATGTGTGTACGTTACGTCCTATAACTGTCTGTCTCTACTTTTGTGGGGTCTTCCCTGTCGCTGTCACATTTTGTGTTACGTCAAAATCTTCAAATTTGGTATTTTGAAACAATTTTTCATGTTAAATCCGATTTTCTTATTTATTTGTTCCAGAAAAATTGCGGAAGAATGTTGCTGAGGTTTAAAGTTTAATCAATTTTAACTAATCAGAAAACAAGGTTTGGAAGCTGGAATTTTCTGCATGATTGCTGTCTATCACAAAACGAAAGCAAAATCGTTACGAGGAAGAATTTTTACTAAACAAACGGAAGCAAAGCATTATGACGACCAAAATTGCAAGAACTTCTGAAGTTTTAATAAGTTTTAATGAATAAAGTCATGGGAAACGGCCGAACAAACATGTAAATAATTTTAAAAGGAATAAGTCACTCAACGAAGTTTTTTTTTGCGAAAAACTGCACAAATCTGTCCTGATCAAGAAACCTGTCTGTCGGGAAAGGAATGGTTTGACATGGAATAAACAAAAATTTATATAAGACATCCTATTGTAAAAAATTGCTCGGCAATGACGAGCTATTCAGCTAGTATATATGTGTGTGTGTGTGTGTGCAGATTTAATTGTATGTATGTATGTATGTATGTGTATGTATGAATATGTTTATACTCACACACAGACATTTATTTTATTCTCAGATTATTCTATGATTGTTAATAGAATCCTATGACTGTTCTTCGGTTGTGGATCCATTGAAGTCTCAATTCTGGATGTGCTGTTTCGTTAGAAAAGGGACATGGAAATGTTAGTTTTCAAAGAGCAGGCATTACTCAAGAAACATATTAATTCTTTCTCTTCTTTTGGTGGTTTTTGACGTGTTTTACTTCCTTTTCTTCAGTCGCAGCCCCAACCAGCAATGATACCATCGAAGTGAACGTTACATGCAGATTTTTTTCGCTCTTAATGGATTGATTGATGCTCCGATTTAAAGTGATCTTTACCTAGACTTTTACCCAATTCTTCGGTTTCCCAGCCAGGCGTGATGTAATTGGTCACAAAAGATCTTCGGCGGAAATGTGAGTCAGGCGTGTACAACCGTCTCATTTGATGTCTATAAATCGTGGATTCCATGCTGATGGTGTTGACTCGATGGAAGATTTTTGTGCATAATTATACTTCACTGCGTTACTGAAAGGATGTTGCGGAGGTACTGGATGTTAAAAGCCTTCGGAATCATTATGTGTCTGCTGGATGTCGTCCCATGTCTCGCATCATATTCGGGAGAGCAGAAACAAACTGATCGATTGATGAGAACCTTGGTATTAAGGTTGAGAGGTGGTTTACATAGGATCTGTTTATGAGCCTTGCAAAGGACACAGAGACTGGTATACAATTTAGTGTACGTTTAACCTTCGTTTCGAAGCTGAGAGGCTGTGATAAGTCGTTGACATTTTACTGAGAGCTGAGAAGAAAAGAAAAAGTGATGAAGAGTGCCATTCTTTGCAAGTACTTTTTGTGTGACTGTTAAATATCTTAACCGGAAGTTGGGAAACTTGTTATTTCCAGATGTCCTCCAGTTCCTCACTTTTCACTATCTGCTGGGTAACTTCTTTCGTTTTTAGGGACGCCTACAGGTTATTGAATGTTGTGTTCCGACTTTTCCCCAGGCGATTCCTTCGCAACCCATATTACTTCATCCCTCAAAATTCTTCTGTTGACGTAGATACTGCAGTAATATCTATTTTATTATTTATGAAGTTCTCGATAAAATATTTTTGGATCGAAGTCGAACTGTTTGTTCAATGAAACTTCGGTGTTTTTCGTCTCGATAGATTCTTAGCGATTTTGCGAGATCTCTTGTTTTGGTGCATCATTGGTTTCACGTACTTCTTGTTTTGTTATGTTGTAGTATTTGTCTCTCCTTTTCATCATTTGTATTTTTTCCTTATTAATTTCATTAAACGTTGAGAAATCCTTTCTCTTATTTTCTATCTTCTCCTTCCTGAATATTTGATTTCCATGTTTTTTCCTTGGGTCTTGACATTATTGTTTGAGTGGATTGTATGCAGTTCTCGGCTTCCTTTATAAACGCTGTGACTGCTGCATATATTATTTCATTTAGCATTGTAATGTTGATTCCATTTTACCTGCAATAGACAAGTTTATATTTTTTTGCCATTGTTACTTGTCTCCGTAATGTATCATCATCATCATCATCTTCATCATCATCATCATCATCGCCATCGTCTTTATCATCATCAGCATTTCAGATTTTCTTTCACTTAGCGTTCTATCTTTGTTTCGCTAGTACCGAGTTAGTGAATACCAAAGGTTGTAATCCTTAATCGTTGATATCAAGCACCTTTCTTATAGTTCTCCACTGAACCAACCAAACAGACATTCAAGGAATTCCTTTCGACATCCAGCTTCCTCAACCAACTGTTCCTACTACAATTGGGATAACGATAACTTTACAACAATTCCAGATCCTCTGAAGTTTGTATTTTAGGTCCTGCTATTATTCTGTTTTCTCACGATGTTTTTCTACCACTCCTGCATCAAACGTTAATGCAACATCGATAGAGCAACATATTTTTTCCTCTTTATTGAACACAACAATATCTGGGTGTGAATGTTCCATTTTCCTATCTGTTTGAAGTTTCATATCTCATAAATATTTACATGATCATTTTCATGTACAAAACATTTTCCATTTGTTAAATCTGTAACTTTACAGATTTGCCAGTGTATCTTTGTTGTAAGCTTTTTACATTCAAACACTATATACTCAACTGCCTCTTTTCTTTCACCACACGTTCTACTTTCAGCCAAGATGCTCTCTTCATCTCGATCTTCTTGATGTATCTTGCTCTGATTGCTTGATTCTGTAAAGTAAGAATTCAGCTCTACCTTCATCTCTTTCTATAGCACACACTACTTTAGCCATTGAAACTGTTTCTGTATCAACATCTCTGTTCATATCAACGCTTTCCAGCTTCGAGAACCTCCCTTTTCTTTTGTGTATGTGTGTGTGTGTGTGTTCTTTCACATAATATATCGTCTCTTCTTACTGTCATCAAAGTGCCTGATAACTGCCAGCAACGTACTTCGTTAATCTCTCTACTTCCACGCAGTTTTCTATATTTACCAAACCTCTTACTCTATCTTTTCTGTTGAAATACAATCTGTCAACATCTGCCTAGGGGTGTAAGACGCTGCAGCTCGTTAGTAATCTCTTCCTTTTCGAGATCTTCTTTTGTCCATTTGAATATTCAAATGCTGTGTCTAATGGTGGATATAGCCCTGAGTTTATAGCAGGGATGTTATTTACACCAATGAGTTTAGATTTTAATATAGATTTTAATATTCTCGTTACCTATCAAAAATATTCTCTCCTCGCATTGTCTTTCATTGTTCTGTCCAATATACAATCAGCTTCCAAGACATCCCAGTGTGTGTGTGTGTGTGTGTGTGTGTGTGTGTGTGTGTGTGTGTGTACTAAGTGTATGTATGTATGCGTGTATATATGTATGTATGTGTGTATGTATGTATGTATGTATGTGTGTGTGTATGTATGTATGTATGTATGTGTGTATGTATGTATGTATGCATGTAGGTATGTATATATATATATATATGTGTATGTATGTATGAATGTATGTGTGTATGTATGTATGTACATACGTATGTATATATATGTGTATGTATGCATGTATGTATGCATGTATGTATGCATGTATGTATGTTTGTATGTATGTATGTGTGTGTGTGTATGTATGTATGTATGTATGTATGTTCGAAATCTCACCTGTTTAACATCATACGTGTTTAAAATTTTACCTGAAGATGGTGGATTGTTATGATGTAATTTATGAATACATCAATGGAATTCTATCGAATCAGCTGCTGCAAATTTTATATACCATTTGTGTCTTCTCTCTCTCTCTCTCTCTCTCTCTCTCTCTCTCTCTCTCTCTCTCTCTCTCTCTCTCTCTCTCTCTCTCTCTCTCTCTCTCAACACACACACAGAGTCAAATACGCATATATAACACTGTCTAAATGGTCAGATTATAAGGAAGAAAGTACTAAACCGGCAAAAAAATAAGTAAATAAAATGAAAGATAATCTGACCATTTAGATAGAATGATATTCATAGTCAACTTGACCCTTTCCTTTCTTTTGTCTATTTTTCCATTTCTCTATTTTGTATTTTGATTATTATATTTTGTCTGTCACCATCTATGGACTTAGTTTTGTCAGTAAACTGCTGCGAATGACACATCATTTTGATTATACATTATCACACCTTAGTGAAATGGTAAGGGGATCTAACGAAGAGCTTATTTTAAAAATCACCTGAGGATGTGAATTTTGCACCTAGGATGTAGATAATGATTGTACAACATTCTACCTATGTACTAAAGGTGTCAGAATGTAGTGAAACAATTGTAGTGAGCTTAAACATAGAATGTCATTAATTCTATTTTCTATTATTTGCCTATTTATATAAACTCTACGGATATTATGCAGTTTCTGATGTATATTGAGTAGCAGGGACATTTCCACTGTATGATGACATCAAATAGTCAATAAATGTGAGGGAACTTTGCAAAACATTCTACAAGATTTTTACCCGAACCTTAACTGTCTATATTGGGTCACCCCATATATAATGCAATTTTTTTAATACTTCTTTTACTTTTCAAAATTAAGATAAGCAAAGTTCTTTTTTAATCTAAAATATACTCTCCTTCATTTTCTACAATTCTCTTCCATCTCTCTGGCAGACTTGCAAGGCCCCTCTTCCAAAATTCAGTTGTCTGTGACAAAAAATACTCCTCCAGTACTCATCTTACCTCGTCTACAGAATTCATATCTTTTCCATCCAAATGATTTTGAAGACTGCTGGACAAATGATAGTCAGATGGGGTAATGCCCGGCGAATATGATGGGTGAGGCATCATTCTCCATTCAAATTGTTCCAGCCTTTAGAATGTCATCCTCACTGTATGTGGCCAAGGATTATCTTGATGGAAGAACACCTTTCATCTTGAAAGCAAAGATTGTCGTTTTTCTTCTAGCGCTGACTTGACAGACTGGTTGAATGACGAAATCCAAGCTTCTCTGCTAGTTCCTCAACAGTTACGATAGGATTTTATTCCACCATGGTTTTCAGGACGTCCTCGTCAAGCTATACACATCTTCCAGGATGAGGGTCATCATCGTGGCTGTAGTTTCCGACTTTTAGTTCATGCAATTGAAAAAACGGCATTATTTATGGGATGACGCAATACATGGTGTGTGTGTGTGTGTGTGTGTGTGTGTGTGTGTGTGTGTGTGTGTGCATATATGCATGTTCCCTTCAGTTTTTAATTATTTGAATTCTTTCTCTGAAGAAGGAGCTGGTTTCTAACAAAGATACAAAGTCCATTTTTTGGAATGTAGGTAAGGAAAACAATTTCGCATTTTAATCTTGAGTGAAGTATGGCATATTTTTACTGTTCCACTTAGAGATTGCATTTGTAACGTGCGAGGTCAATTGTTTGATTTCATTTTCTGAAAACTTTCGATTATGCAGACTATCACTTAGGCAAGTTACTCACTAAACCAAATGCACCAATTATTATTAGTCTAAATGTAAATTTGTGATCGGGATATAGAAGCTGGAGATTTCGAATCAATTGTCCATAGTTGTCCCTCTTTCTCTTTGATTTTCGAAGAGACATTCACATTAGCAGGACATCTGACCTCAATGATGGTATTTCTTGTCTGTCGCAAACAACAATATCTGGTCTGTTATGTATACACTTGACAGATGATGGGAATGTTCCACCAGTATTCCTTCTGCTGTTATTTGCGTATGTATTCAATAACAGAAGGATTCTTTATATTTATTCCAGAATAGTCTTTTACCCGAATGGCATATATATATATATATATATATATATATATATATATATATATATATATATATATATATATATCACTCCAAACTTTCTACATCTGGTATTTCATCGTTATGTCTTCAGACTCAGCTCCAATCTCTCAAACAATCTCTTCTGATATTTCGCAAACCATGTGAACTTCATACGTGAACAGGGAGTGGTAGGAGAGTAAAAACAAGTGTAAGAAAGTAGAAGGAAAGAGAAATAGTATGAGGAGGTAAAACAGTCGATAGATGGAGGGATAAGATAATTTGAGAAGGAATAAGAAAGGTTTAAAGAAATGAGAGGAGGTGTAGAAGGAAAAACGTTCATTTAACCAGCCGACAAAGGCTGGTTTTAATTTGACGATCCGACCTGTATAGACAAGAAGCACTCCGCCAACTGAATGACCCTCGATTTTACAAGATATTAAACGATCTTATCGACCATTACCAAAACAAGTGTCCACCACTGTTCAACAACTTCTGGCTCTTCTGGCTCTCTTCTTCCCTCCTTGCTACTAACTTTATTGTAATTACACCCCGAATCTCCACTATCTATTTCGTTCCTAAAATTCACAAACCACCAAACCCAGCCATCATATTGTCTTGGCCTGTAATTCTCTCATAGAACTTCTATCATCTCACCTTGACAAACTGTTATCACTTCCTATCGCTGCTTTACACTCACCAACCATGCCGTAAAGCTCTTCCACTTGTTCTCTTTTTCACCTGGAGAGTTCAAACTCATTTCACCATGGACATCAAAAACATGATTTGCCTCCCCACCTCTGTCCACTGCAAACCTACTGACTCCCTTCCTATCTCTACTAATCTCACCCGAAACACGCTAAATCTGGCATACTTTTCTCTCAATTCTTTCGCCTTTACCAGCTTTCAATGCCAAAGAATGCGGCAGTTCATCCTAAATCGAGGACTCGGCGTTCTGCCGGGCTCTGACCGTAGATTGCACCACCGCTCTTCTACCGTCTTTACGCATGTCTATAAATCGCATTCCACTCTCTCTCACCTTCCACCCGTCCGTCCTCTCACTAAAAGATAAACTCGTCCACAACTTCAGTATTTTACTTTCTGATCCCTTCCTGCACAACCTCCCCTCACCTTTAAAAAGATAGGCACCCTGGAAATAGAGTGAAATCTCCACAATGTCCAATCTTACACCACCAGGCACTTTTAAATGCACTCATCAACTATGCAAATTACATTAAGAATATTATTAGTGCTATCACTGGACCCTAAGACACAACATGATATTACATTAGAACTTCTTCTGTTGCACATCGTCTAACCTTATATATATTGCATTATATACATACTTTGTGGTACTCCTTGCATTAGAAAATCAGGCTGACACCTTGCTGAGCATTTTCAAGGACATATTTAATACATACTACTATATATACGAAACCAACCCATCGCCATCCACTTTGACACTAACATCTTTCAGTTATTTATAAGTGGCATCGCTACACACACACACACACACACACACCATGGATCCACAACAAAAAGAACAAAATTTCAGATTGGAACTTGGCACCATGTCACCAACAAGTTTTTTTTCTTTTACTCCTACAACTCCTTTTAGTTCTTTAAACCCTTCAACTCCCGTCTCACCTCATTTTTTCCCTTCAGATCACTCTCTTCATTACATTACTCTTTCATTCTTTCTTCTTACACACTTTTTCCTACCACTTCTTATTCACGAATGAAGCTCATGTGGTCCTACTTTCCTTATCAGTTGCAGCCAGTTTAGAGGTTGTAAAACTCTGCTGCAGTAGATAATGGACATGATGTTCTTAATAATTTTGGTGAATTTATGACGTAGAAAAGTGCTAGGATTGGCTGAAAATAAAAAGAGAAACTGTGCATACGAGTGCTCAATAAACAATTCTATCGATCTACGAAATTTGTAGTGATAATGCTTCTCGTAAAATGTTTGCAGTGCCTGTATTAAGGTTCTTTCCTGTATTTCTTTTAAGCATGATTTTCTTGGTATCATATCCATAAATTTTACTTTTCCTTTCTATATTGCCCCGAGTGCCCCTATGATAACAAGTACCATAATGATTTTAATCTTCTACATTTTGGAAATTTCCATCCTTAGCTTTTTGTTCTTTTGTATTGTACAGAGTTCTTTAACTGCTACATTGTTGTTCATGGAGATAGCCATATCAAATAGGTTTATCAATATGATCTTTACTGTTATAGCTAGGTAATTTTTTCTTTGATAGTTCTATCAGTAAGAATTGTAAAATCCCAAAGGATGGTGATAATATCAATCTCAGTAAGTGGGAAAGATGTTTAAACCAGTTCACAGAGTACTTGCAGGTTTTCCAATGAATAGGTTTCCCTGTTTGGTTCTGTCTGACTATATACTCGTTAATAACCATTAAGGAACTTCCAGCGACAATGCGATTAGTCATTTCTACATGACTACCATATAACCTACACTTTGAGTTATTCGTTCCATTCTTAAGTGTCGTTGCCCGGTAACTACCGGTTGATAAAGCTTGGTCTTGAGCTGCGACGATAAACCCTTCAGTTTCTGGTTTCAACGCAGCACTTCGCAACCATTGATGAGCGAACAATTTGTCAGCACTAGCTTCGTCAGTTTGTGCTAAGTATTGGCCGTTAGTATTCAAGTTTTATTATTGTAAGAACAGCAATCAGAATGGAATTCATTTACAAGACACGTGATAGTGAAATCCTATCAAAGCCTGACTCTGAAGAAGAGGAAAAAATGGGCGACATAAAAAAAAGCAAACGCAACATCAACAACAGAAGAAAGGGACATGGTTGCCGTTACTCCAGTGTTCAGAGCAGCAAAAAGGTCGAGTATACCCACAGCAGAAGCAAACAAAATCATCTTATTCTTAGTGTTACGCAACAAGGGTTGGTAACGACCAGCAAACTGGTATTTCCTTCTCCAACACACCACCGAACAGAGGTTACGGATAGCAGTAACCACCCTAAAGTGATGTGGAGGAGATTGTGATACAAGATAGATGGGAGTGGAAAGAAAGAAATGGAAGCTATATTGAAATCCAGAAAGAGGTTTAATGTATACAATTGTATGAACGGCCACCGATAGCCAAATATAGGAAAGAGCATTACCAAATTGGTAATGCTTTTTCACACACACATATATATATATATATATATATATATATATATATATATATATATATATATATATATATATAAATATAATATAAATAATATATAAATATATGTACATACATACATACATATATGTACATACATATATATTATATATGCATGCATATATGGGCACAGGACACCACAGAACGTAAACAAGAAATACAAAAACAACATAAAATACGAAATACAAAAACATGGAATACGAACTTTCTTTTGCGAACAACGAAAGAAACAAATGGAAAAAGAGACAAACAACATAAAAAAAATGACCCTTCATCAGTTGTCGGCTGTTTTTCCACTTCGTATTTCGAACAATTCACGACAAGATACGTTTTCGACAAAACAGTTGCTTCCGCAAAGCAAATTAAATAAAATTTGGGATTTTGAGGAGGGTCAAAGTTAGTAAGAAAAACAGGACAGTGAAAACAAACAAGAAGGGGAGCTAAGCCTGAAAATGCATAAATATAATTCTTTTTTCCAAATAAATTGCATATTTAGTTATTGTAGGTTTACTATTAATACCGATACAGAGTACGTAGATTTATGGGTTTCTTGTTGTAGTCTAATTTTAAAGTTAGTGTTTAATCCTGCCTATAAATAATTGAATACTGTTGTACATAGGGTAAATGTATTTGAACGTTGCGTTTTGTCTTTTGGTATGTTTGTTCCCAAACAGCACTTCTTTTATTGCTGTTAACACCACCGGATTGAATGGTACTACCCAGGTGTCGAAACCATAATGATATCCGTTGGGGCAGCTGATGATGGGGGTATGTTGGATTGTTGGTATGGTATGTTTTTGTATCTGTGGAATAGTGTTATCCTTTTGATATATATAGGCATAAATGTAATTATTTTCCCAAATAAACTGTACTTCATTTTCGAGACTGAAGAAACTATACTCAGGCATTCAATTATAATTCCACTGCATCTTATAACAAAAACAACTGTAAGCTAACGGAAGTTTATAAGATAATCGTTTATTCCTTGCTCTGTATGAGAGTAATGGTTCGTTTTGAAACATATCTATATTGAGTTCTACATCAGGTTGTCACGCAAGCCTATGTCATATATATATATATATATATATATATATATATATATATACATATATATACACACATACACACACACACACACACACACACACACACATATATATATATATACACACGTACACATTTATATACATGCACATATGTACATATGTGTAGTTATGTATATATAATCATACACTGATACATGTGAACTGAATTTTCTATGAATATTCTTTGGTATGTAGAATTCTAGATTATTAATGTAAAGCTGCTTCTAATTCAGAAGTTATCATATCGCCTTGGTGTAATAGTTATCACAGCATTACGGTCTGGAGCGGACAAAATTTTCGACTTCCTGAGATGTTAAAACCCTATTCTGTCCTTCTACTATTGAGAGAGAGGGAGAGAGAGAAGGGGGAGAGAAAGAGAGAGGGGGGAGAGAGGGGAGAGAGAGAGAGAGAGGGGGAATTTTCCTGTGTATAATGTCTTGCATGTTACGCAGTTTTGTTATTTCTACATTGTAAGAAGTTAAAACAATTAGAATTTTGTGTCAAATTATGATTTTTATTCTAATCAATATCATCATATTAGCCACTGTTATCAATCTATGAATCAACATCATTTTCTCACAATTATTCTTTTGCATGTATTTCATCTTCGTCATCAATTTTGTTCTTGCTATATAACATCTTCTGATCCGTCAAGTGTATCTGTATTAAAACATTTTCTGAAACTTCGGGCTATCGTATTACAATCAATAGAGTTCTTTATTCATGATACAGTTGGTTGTAGTGAATATTTTGTTTTAATTTTGCCTGAGGCAGTCAAGTCATTGTTGTAATAAGATTAGTTCTGTATTGAGAGTGTAATGCTTTTAATTTTTATTTAACCGGTGTCTTAATACAGACGTTCAGTGGCATTAAAATGTTTGCTAACTCACCAAGTGTATGTATATACGGTTATTCCGGCTGTTAAACTACCAGCAAATGACCGTATACATATGCGTAAAAATATACATGCATGCACGCATACATACATACATACATACATACATACATACACACACACACACATGCATACATACATACACTCAAGACACATACACATACATACATGCATATATACATACGTGTGTGTGTGTACAATTTCTGTACTATGCTGTTGCAGACTATATATGTATATCATCTGTAAGTTGATCGTGGAAGAATTCTATGTCAGCATTGATTTTGCTTTTGTAAAACACCAGAGCAACGAGTCCAAACGAAATGAATCCACTCTTCAACAATACTGTTACACATCCAACCATTTTTATTATCAGGAACAAAAAGTAACTGTAAATTTATTTCCTTTAAGCAGTGTTTTGAATATGACATAAGAAGGCGATTTACGTTTATTAGCAATGATAACAAGCATTCCTGTACAACGCTGAACACTTTAGGATATTTTATATGGACGCTGAATATGAAACAATGCATGCTTAATTTTAGTATAAAAATATTCCGGTTTCATCTACAAAATACTTCCTAAAATACTTAATCCAGAAATGTGAAGACTTTTATTAAAAGAATGAGGTGACGGACCAATTTTTTTCAATAAAGACATTTTTGGACCAAAACAGACAATAAGTTGGTGTTTAGAAGAAAGAAATATTCTTCAACAAAAAAACTGGAATCATTTGGAACAGATAGTTTCTGTTTGATCAAAAGTGGAAGCTTCAAGAAAGTTTTCAACAACTTTCGAAATTCTCCAAACAACAATTCATAATTTTAAGAAAATCCAGTTATCATAAAAAACAACAGCAAAAAATTCGTTATGGCATTGTTAGAAATACATAGAATATTATCCAATACAATAACTGAAATTTACTAAAGCTCATCTTCTAACACACGTATCTCCATAAAGAAATTGCCACAGTATTTAATGTAGATTACAGATTATAATATTTATTCTCACGTATATTTTATCCTTAAAATCCAAAGTTATTCTTTTTTTTTATTACCCTTAAAAACAGATTAATCAACCCTGAGAAAATTGGTTTAGGTATAGTTAGAGGGCATATTCTAGATTCTATTCTATTTAGAGGGGTGGAAGGAAACAAATATAAAAATCGCAATGACATTGACAACAAGCAACACTGGTATTAACAAAACAAAAAAAATAATAATAAACGCATTGGTATTAACGTTAATATGGAGCTGGTAAATAGATTTACTAGCTCGATATTACAGAATTTTATCCTTTTATTTAGAAAACCATTCTCGGAACTCTAGATTTCGTCAATACTGACATACCAGTTACTGAATTCATTATTAAGATTATGAAGAGCGTAATGTAAAATACTGTTTCACCTGAGGTAAAACCTTCTTCAGAAACGAATTGTTTTAAGGACTATACCCAATCACTGCGTGTTGGTGTGTAAATTCTTATTTATATATTTATTCATGCATATCAATAGAATTTATATTTTGAACCTCTCGCATATTTCTTATCTTGAGAGGATATTTCTCCAGAGACGATGCACAATATAAACGATCAAAACTCGATAAACTTAGCAAAAGCTTATAAAACAATTCAGTGGAAATACTTTAGTGATCTTAGGATTGTTAATTTTCCAGATATTGCTTAAATTTTGATATGAATAAATTTCACTTTTATCAAAGACTTAATGAAAGATTATCCAATGTAAATAGTGTTCAAAATTTATTCTCAAGCATAAATGTATATCTTCATTGCTGAGCCTAAATTCATTCGTGCTTGTCATTATTGCGATGAAGCCTTTCATAATAGTTCATTTACCAATAAAATACAATGCGCAACCTGTTCAAATATTACCAAAGCATAAATAAGAACCAGGAATACTATGGAACAATCAATTCTTTAGAACAAAAGCATGAATACAAACTAACGAAAACTTCTTAAATTTAATCTCATTTCATATTCTAAGGAATCATATCTTAAGAGTCTTAACCGAAATTCCAGCAAGGTAAGTTATTCTTGCGGAAATTTTGAAAGCTCAATTAATTAAGTTCGAAGAGCCTATCCAACAACAATTATAGTTTTTCCTTCTACCAATCACTATATTGTCCTAAAACTTGCTCTCTTATTAAAAGTTTACTTTAATCACAATATTCAAACACGAACATTTTCTACGTGACTTCCTAAGCACATGTCGATTCCAAAGAGTAACAGAGCCAACAACAATTAAAATTAATGACGAATTATTTTGTCACACATTTTCGTAAATGTGTGCGTGTATGCATGTTTACATGTATGTGTATATATATATATATATATATATATATATATATATATATATATACCTGTAAAAATATGTGACATTTATTCGGTAGCCATGATAAAACATCGAGTTTCGGATGCTGGGTGGGGAACCCACGTCAACATCTCTTCAGTTATCCGGCCATTGAAAATTCTTGTGAAAAATGACCGTTAAACAAAGGGAATTTACTGTGTGGTTGACCGTTATTAAGAGGGATATTATTATTTCTATAAATATTATAACTGTATCAAGTAATTTAACCATAACACGCGCTTCATAACGTTCGGAACTGAACTACGTATTGAACCCACTCATTCGTACAATTTTACCTCTCATAACTCTCTACCATAAAAATGTTGAAAACTTTGTATTCTTTCAGATATTAATAAGATTTGTCGGACCTACTTTCATGCCGCCGGCCGTCGGAGCTATGGAAACTAAGCGCACTACGACTTGCCTTAAAAAATTCTAAAACATACTAAATTTCAAACATTTTTATAGTCAAATACTTAAATATTTAAATCGATTAAAACTATCGAAAGTCAATTCTATTCAAAAATATAGCTAATCTTCAGGTCAAAATACAACAATAATAATAATAAAAGAATGTATATATCAACCAACAATAAATAACAAATGAATGTATATAAAATACTTATTATATTAAGATAGAAAAATAATATTAAAAATATCAAAATTATAAACGTTTCATAATCAACCCTACGTTCATTATAATACAAGCTAACAGGAATATTATATGCAGCCTAAAGGCAGAAATCTATACGTCACTAAGGTGATAAAGGGAAGTAATCAGTACCACCATTGCTAGAAATAAGAGTCAAAACAACTCAATAGCCACAGAAGAACTATTTAGTTACTGACAAGGAAAGCAAGCTCCCTACGGCAGCAGATATCGCCAGATCATCGATGATTTCGCATTTTGATGTTTAAAGCATCTTAATGTTCATCGGTGGCTTGCCTCTTTCGTCAATCATTAAAAGAATGTTTGGTGTAGCAATTGAGTTGTTTTGACTCGTATTTCTAGCAATACTGGTGCTGATTAGTACCCTTTGTCACTTTAGTGACATATTTATTTCTGCTTTTAGATTGTTATATTGCAAATTACTCATCCATGTTATATGTATGTGTGTGTGTGTATGTGTGTGTGTGTGTGTGTATGCGTGTGTGTGTGTGTGTGTGTGTGTGTGTGTATGTGTGTGTGTGTGTGCGTGTGTGTGCGTTTGTATATATTTGTTTTCGTTAGAATTTATGCAACAAACTTTGTTGAACTGAAAATTTTTTACCTTTTTCCATGATAAACTTTGCTTTTATTATTACCATATTTTTTACTGGAAGAAAAGTAAGTTAAAAAACATGAAAAGTATGAAAGATCAAATTATCGAGTGAAAACCCCATAACTATCTCATTAAGGAAGCAAAGAAAAAAGGAGGAGGGAATTAAGCAGCTGAAGATTGTAGGGAGTGGGGTGGGGGTGAAGGGAGTAATGGGTTGAACATCGACAGACAAATGGCGTGTTTAGCCGCGCCTCATGGGCATCATTGCAAAAGAGTTGCTGCAGGGAATGGTGAGCAACATTTGATGCAGCAGCAATCACACCTCGCGGGGCTCATCTTTCAGACGGGCTACAATTATCTCGATTTTGTGGAGGAAATCGACAATGTAGGGTCCGAGAACACCTGAGATCTCGACTGTGACCGACACAAACTGATAGCGGCAGACCAGGCTTCTGTATTTTATTTATTTTTCTTTCCTCTCTGTTATAGTCGGTGAAACCCCAGTCTGTGGCCGGTGCAGCAAAGGTGGAGCTTCAAATCGTGTCGTAGTACGTCACGTTCCAGATTAGGGGTTTGCCTCCCTCGTACGAGAAGAGGATTATTCCGTCGGGCGCTTACCATCCTCGAGGTCAAGACTTACTGGCTCCAGTTTTGACGGAAGACTTTCCGCTTCGAGGACCCTTCAAATTATGTCATTCCAAACGGCGTGTCGAGGGAACTGCAGGATGATGGATGCAGGCTGAATCCCTCGACTACCTCTCCACAAAGGCATCTGTGCCGCTCTCACATGCGGAGACCGAGGTGCTGATCCACTCCGATACGAGTGCACTCCCCGTCAAGAAGGGTACCAGTTGATGAGAAGGGCATTATTTCAAGGCTTCGTAGATTAAGCAAACGAGCAGAGATGTTCGAATGTAGACACACTTCACAGAACCTTCCAATTTAGATGACTACATCAGTAACTATCACATCTGGTTGAATATTTTAAATTCTCTCTTTCTCCTCACCTCTCTCTGCTGCTGCTTTCTCAAATTTTTAGAATTCAATTCTTGTCCTAGTTTTATAAATCAGTCTTCAGTACATTTAAAAGGAAGAATTTAAAAAAATGCAAAACAAAAACAAGTAAATAAATAAATCCCAAATGACATCATAGAATAATTTTCTTTGTTCTGCTTAGTGTCTGTGATCGATGAGAAGATAACTACTCCAAAATGCTAGCATCTCACAGTCTAGGTAGGTGGTGCTGCCAGCTGATCTAGGTGTATACACACCATTTGTCAACAAGCGAAATATATTCTCCATTACAAAACACAGTGAGTAACTTGTTCCCCAGTTCGAACGTGCATCAAGCATATTCGGACTGATAATAACATTGCAATTTTCTTTCCATTCATTGTTTTAAATGGTGATGAATCATTGTGTCCCTGTAGATTTGAACCCTTCACCTGATCTGTGACATTTCCCTGGCCACTAAATTTGTGTGTATGTGTTTTTGTGTTTGCGTGTATGTGAAACAGTTGTTTATTAATAAAGTCAAGCATACACACACACACACACACACACGCACACACACACATATCAGTTATATGTATATATAGATGTAAATGTATTTATATCTACCTATATATATATATATATATTATGTGATAATGCTTAAACAAGTAGAAAAGCATTGCTCAGCTAACAAAATAAAGGTAATCTTATAATAAAAAAACACAGATCTTGTAAATAGAGCTACCTAAGGTTTCCTAGTCGAAATAAAGTTATTTCGCCATTTATCAAGCTGAGAACAAGTTGTCTTTTGAGCAGATTACGTTTAAACAAGAGACACTGGTAAAAAAGAAGAGAAAACGTAAGGGAGATAATCGATGTTACAATAATTTGATGTCAAGGAAACGTAAACCAGATCTTAATGGTTTACTAAGAGTCCAGTGGTCTCCTTTTAAATTCTGACGAGATGTATTTCTTGAAATGCAAACATACAGAAAAAAATTTCGTTCGTTGAATTTATATATTCGTAGGAGGTTCTTGTTTTTTTTTTAAGAGATACAGTTTTTCAATAGAATACACTGAACATTTTTTGGACCCATTAATATAGTTAAATAAAATTTGTTTAAAATTTTTGTTGTATGCTGCACAAAGCTCGTCCACAGTTATTGGTTACCAAATGACAACATACAGTGGGAATGATACTGCCCCTGGATATACATCTGAAATTCCATAGTATCCATAGAGTTTATATAAATACATAAATGATAGAAAATGAATTGAAGGACATTCTTCTATTTTACTACAATTGTGTCTGTACATTGTCACGCCTATAGTACGTTGATATTATGGCTATTGTACTGAGAATGTCATTCAATCCATTTTCTCTTCTTCATCTCTCTCTCTCTCTTCCCCCTCTCTCTCTCCTCCCTCTCTCTCTCCTCCCCCTCTCTCTCTCCCCGCCTCTCTCTCTCTCTCTCTATATATATATATATATATATAGATAGATAGATAGATACATAGATAGATAGATATAGATACATATATACATACGTACAAACAGAAATACCCTGTTGTTGATGCTGAAATTACATTGAAAGAGCCGTGGATATAGGTTAGAAACCAGCTCTTTCTCTATTGGCAAGAAATCTTGAAGTAAAACTGAACAATGACATGTATACGTATGTAAATAACCGGGATGGAAGGGGTAGATGCGTACTACAACTGTTTCAATAGCTATTGGATGTGACTCGCACAAAATTACGAATGTTTTCTAGCCAACCAATGTGCTTTTGAAACAGCTGTCGTAATCAACTACTTCTTCCTTCCCTTTTATTTACAGATTTGATGATTTCATTATAAACAATGTTTGTTGCTTTTGAAATGGAATTGCAGAGCACTTTGTTAGTTTATTGGAATTTTCTGTTTAATCTTCATATGGGATGGACTGCAGTTGATGCATTGACCAGTAAATTTTATTGGACAATTATTGAGTCAACTGTATTTCTTACATAAGCCATTTTTATGCTAGAGACTAACCAACTGCATTTTACCATGATCACTCAACTGACCCTACTACATTTATTATTATACATGCACACGTACACACATGTGTAGATGGATGCAAATCCTTATATATATGTGTTTGTGTGTGTGTACATGTATCATGTATATATATATACAAATGCATATAAATTTATATTGATATATACAAATACACACAAGTATACATGCTATGCATATATGTGTGCAGTGTGTACATATAGTTTTACATTTGGAAAGTTATCCAGCTGCAAAAATAGCATGTACTCAAAAAGAAATATATATAAGAATTTTATGCAAATGATTTTTTTTTTAAATAGAAGAAAACAAGATAAGAAAATGAAACCATATATGCACCTTTTTTCTAATATGCAGATGACGATCCATCAAACAAGATTTATATATGGCTGCTTGGCATGCTAGAAATAGTTGCCAAATGTCCCTAAAATTACACTTGATGACAAAGAAGAAGAAGAGGAAGAAGAAGGAGAAGCTGGAGTAGGAGGAAAAGATGAAGGAGAAGGAGGAAAATAATGATGATGATGATGTTGATGATGCTACTGTTGCTGTTGATGATGGTAACGATGACGATGACGGTGATGATAACAACGATGATGATGATGGCGATGATAATGATGAGGACAATAGTGACAATGATGAAGATGATGATGATAATGATGATAATGATGATGATGACACTGATGATAATGATGATGATGATAGAGATGTCAAGATTTTTAGTAATCTTCCAGTCTAAGTTAAGTACAGTCGTATGAATATAAAAACAACAAAATACATTTGAATGAGGCAAGAATTGTGAATGAGTGATTAAGAATAGAAAAAGAAATGTCTGGAAAAAGTTTCATTTTTTCTTCTTGAAGTAATATTTTGTTGCTAACAATTGTATTTTTTGGGGTTTTTTTTTTGCATTTTACTTATTCTTTGGAATATGTAAAATGAAACTACTGAATAATTATAATAACAACAATAATAACAATAGTAATAATAATAATAATAATAATAATAATAATAATAATAATAATAATAATAATAATAATAATAATAATAATAATAATAATAATAATAATAATAATAATAATAATGGCACATAAATGAATAAATATATAAATAAATAAATAAAAAGAAAAGAAAGGAAAGAACAAGAATTGTGGCTGGATGTCATTTCTGGATGTCACAGTCAAGTTTTCTACTGGAATCATAGCAAATAACTAAAATAAATACATAAATAAATAGATAAATAACAAAAATAAAAAGGCTTGTGCTTTGCATTATCTACCATCAGATACATTTCTATACATTTCCATTTCATTATTATAAAGGTTGGTATTCAACATGTGAAATATGTTAATTTATTGTTATTTCTATGAAAATGTTGGCTCAATTTCTCTACAGCATTATTGTTATTATTATTATTATTATTATTATTATTATTATTATTATTATTATTATTATTATTATTATTATTATTAATATTATTGTTATTGTTGTTATTATTATTATTATTATTATTATTATTATTATTATTATTATTATTATTATTATTATTATTATTAATATTATTATTATGATTATTATTATTATTATTATTATTATTATTATTATTATTATCATTGTTATTTATTTTTAGGTGGTGAGATGGCAGAATCGTTAGCACGCTGGGTGAAATGCTTAGAGGCATCTTTACATTCTGAGTTCAAATGCTATTGAGGTCGACTTTGCTTTTCAACCTTTCACAATTTATAAAATAAGCATCAGTTGAGTACTGGGATCTATGTATTTGACGTTCCCCACCCCACCCCACAAATTGCTGGCCTTGTGCCAAAATTTGAAAATATTATCATGATTATTTCTCTTCATCACAGGTTTTGTTGTAACTCCTAGAGTCTTGGTTGCACAACGGAATTACTACCTGCAGCTTACAGTACCATGCTGTTTATTCTTTTCGGTTCTCTAATACTTTCATCCTGGTTATTTTGCCCATGCCAAAGAGGCAAACCTTTTGTAACAGTTCTACTGGGCACTCTAATTCCAATTTCCTTTATATTCCTCTTAATACCTCCTGATACTGATATTATTATTATTATAATTATCATTATTACTATTATTATTATTATCATCATCATCATCATCATCATCATCATTTAATGTCTGTTGTCCATGCTGGCATGGGTTATAATTGTATATGTGTAGATACACACACATATACATACATACATATATATATATATATATATATATATATATATATGTATATATAATATTATAATTGTATATATGCCATTCATGATTATCATTTCATTTTTAAGATATTTATGGCTACATTATCAAATGTGTGCATCTTTCTTTCTTCTTTTAAACCTTGTTGAAGGAGATTAAGCTACAATTTCTAGAAGTCAACTGACCATGTCAGTGGTTCCCAACTTTTTCGATACCAGGGACCCCTTTTATTTTAATGAATCTTCCCATGGACTCCTTTTAATATGCTTATCCTTATATATATATATATATATATATATATATATATATATATATATTTTAAATTTAGTTCCTGAATCCCCAGTACTATCATTATAAACCACCAAGGGCCTATAGACCCCAGGGTGGGACCACATAGAGGATTCAACACCAGTTTGTAATACTGCTTGCGCTATTCCTTGTATTAAATTCTTCTTCATTATATTTTGCATAAATTATTAGTTTCAAATGTATTATAGCATCATTACTAAACTGATAAGCTTACTTTTCATACACTTGTTAGTAGTGATGATGGCGTTGGTAGTGGTGGTGGTAGTGGTGGTGGTGGTGGTTGTGATTGTGGAGGTAGTGGCAGAGGTGGTGATGGTGTTGGTGAGGGTGATTGTAGTGATGGTAGTTATAGTGGTGATGATAGTGGCAGTGGTTGTGATGGTGGTGGTGGTCTAAGAAAAGCATCTAACTCATGCTAGCATGGAAAAATGGATGTGAAAACATGTAAAGGAAAAACTACCCTTTTAATTGCACAAGACAATTATAAAATACAGAAGGCCAGGACAAATAATAAACTTATCCAGTCTAGCATTTTTACTGTAAATCTGCTGTCAATAAGCTACCTGGAAGTGTTACTTTTTTATTAACCCCCAAAAATGGAAGACTATGTTGACCCCTGAATTAAAATCTCCATATTAAATTCTTTGCATCACTATTATTCCTAAATTTGTCAAAAATATATTTTGTTAATTCTTCATATTTTCCTGATATAGATTACAAAATTTCCAACTCAAAATTTTAACCATTAATGGTAAGTATAGTAAAATAATTTGCATCACCACCACTGCTACCACCACCACCACCACCACCACCACCACCACCACCACCAGCAGCACCACCACCACCACCACTACCACCACCACACCACCACCACCACCACCACCACCACCACCACCATCATCATCATCATTATTTGGAAAATTAAGAATTCCACAGGTAATTTTAGGAGGAAATTATCTTATTCTCTTAATTTGATATAGTATAATTGAAAATTGATACAAATCATCCATGCAAATAAACCAAAAATCTAAAAGATCAAATTAATCTAAAGTTTTTAGGATTTATTAACTTGAAATCTTTCACAATTAGCTTTTATATAAAAACCAAATAAATATTCAATGAATAACTATTCTCTCCAAGTTTTCTTCTTACATCCTTAGAGTTATTCAATATCTAAATGTCATTATATATTATAATTACAATATTAGATCGATAATTTTGGCTACACTACATTAATACGCATTTAGATACAACAGGCACAGGTGTGGTTGTGTGGTTAAAGAGATTACATTTCGGTAATGTAGTTTTGGGTTCAGCCCCACTGCATGGCACCTTGGGGCAAGTGTCTTCTACTATATATAGTCCCACACTGATCAAAACTTTATGCATGGGTTTGGTAAGTGAAAACTCCGTATGTGTGTTTGTATTTTCCCTTGTTGTGACATAATGGGATAAATACGAACAAGTGCCACTATCGTATGATTGAGGACAGCCAACCCCAACCCTACCACCATTTCCAATCTTTCATGGAAAACATGCCTGGCTATGGGAAAATATTACCATGGAAACAGATGAGGTTTGGTAACAAGAAGGGCACCCAGCTGTAGAAAATGTAATTTGACAAATTCCCTCTCATGCATAATGATGACGGTACACACACACACACACGTACACACGCACACACGTACACACACACACACGTACACACACACACACACGCACACACTCACACACGTGCACACACGCGCACGTACACACTCACACACGTGCACACACACACACACATACACACGCACACACGTACAGACACACACGTACACACACACATGTACATACACACACACATGTACATACACACACACGTACACACTCACACACGTGCACACACACATGCTCACACACGCACACACATACACACACACACACACACGCACAAACACACACGGACACACACACACACACACACACGCACAAACACACACGGACACGGACACACACACACACACACACACACACACACACACACACACAAGCACAGCACAGCATAGCGAAATAGTTGAGAAGTTCTCTTTGCAATCTCAAGAACCTGCATATTCAATTCCACTGCATCTATCCAACTTCTCCAATTTCACTCACAATATATGACTTGGCCCATACCTTGTGAGTGGAATGGAAACTGTATGGAAGCTCATCAAAAGGATTATAATTCAAAAGAGTACATCCTTGTCACCTACTTGTGCCATACTGAATTTGACTGAAAATTCCATTAAGGATATACATGCCTGAGGTGTACTCAGCCACTTATGTCCTAATTTAATCAGCAGGTAATTCACTTCTCATCACTTTCAGCAGTGAAAGAAGCAGTAGTTCCCTGATTTCAACTAAATCTTTCCCTTCAGAACTGCTCCCTTTCTGCCTTTTGCTTCTCATCCTTTCGGGGTCACTGAAATAAGTACCAACTAAACACTGGGGGTTCATGTAATCAATTGAGCACCTCTCCAAAAATTTCAGGCCTTGAGAAAGTAAAAAGAGTTATTGCTATTGTTGTTGTTGTTGTTGCTGCTGCTGCTGTTGTTGTTGTTGTTGTTATTGTTATCGTCATTATCATTTTTATTATCATCATTATCATCATCATCATCAACACCATCATCATCATTTTATTACTTTCATTTCCTTTTTTTTTCTTTTTCAGGGGGGCGAGGGAGTCTATGCTATGTTATATCAGTTTACATAAATCATAAAATTGCTAAAAATACATCTTTCCTTATGTAAACAGGAATATAAATGTTTCAATAGCTTAAGGATAATGGATTCGAGGCTAAACGTCTTACAGAGAAGTTGTGAAGCGAGAAAGGTGAATGCGTTTTCACTATCGGCTATGTGTCTATGTGCAGACGGCAAGTCTGAGCAGAGAGAACAATTCAAAAGCAGAGATTATGCTACATTTAAGATTAAATCAATTTTGTTTACATACGGATTGTGTATTGTATATCCATTCAAATCATGATTGAATACACAAACACAAATACACACACTCACATGTGTGTGTTGTGCATGTATCTCTCTCTCTCTCTCTCTCTATATATATATATATATATCTATATATATATATCTATATATATATATATATATATATATATACATACATCTATAAACACACACACAAACGCATATATATATATATATATATATATATATATATATATTTAAAATACCCTCCTCAACCTTATATATATATATATATATATATAAACATAAATATGTATATATGCATGCATGTGTGAGAGTGGGCTGTACATACATACATACATACATGCATACATACATACATACATGCATACATGCACACACACATACATACATACATACATACATACATACATACATACATACACACACACATACATACATACATAAATACATATATATTTATATATTTATATATGTATATATACATATATATTTAGGCATGGCTTTGTGGTAAGAAGCTTGCTTCCCAACCATGTGGTTTGGGGTTCAGTCCAGTTGCATGGCACCTTGAATAAATGCCTTCTACAATCGCTTCAGATATGATCAAAACCTTGTGATGGGATTTGGTAGAGGAAAATTGAAACCCCATCATATATATATATATATATATATATATATATATATATATATATATATATGTGTGTGTGTGTGTGTGTGTGTTTGTGTGTGTATATACCTATGTTTCTGTGTCTTTGTGTCTGTGTTTGTCCTCTACCATCACTTGACAACCAGTGTTGGTGTGTTTACATCCCCATAACTTAGCAGTTCAGCGAAAGACTGAGAGAAAAAGTACTAGGCTTTAAAAAGCCTCTCTCTCTTTCACTCTGTCTCTATCTCTCTGTCTCTCTCTCTCTCTCCCTTTGTCTCTCTCTCTCCCTTTGTCTCTCTCTCTCCCTTTGTCTCTCTCTCTCTCTCCCTTTGTCTCTCTCTTTCTCTCTCATTGTCTTTCTCTCTCTACGTGTGCAAAAAGTATGATGTTAGTTAGAAGACAAGGGACATTGAATGTGATAGTTATGTTGAAGTTGTTGTTGTTGCTGTTTTTGCTGTGTTAACTCATTGAATCTGGAGCAAGGGGTAGTGCCCATGACTTTTTCAGGTTCCTTCCAAGACTGGTAGGCTTGATGCCATTGGTGCTCCAAGTGTTGTGGGTCAACAGATGCAAGAAACACATGAGTAAGAAGAGGAGTGGTTTCCAGATGGAAGAGTTCTGGGGAAGAAGGACTGTGCATAATAGCTGTTATGAAACCAAAGTGGTTGGATATAAGCAAGTTTGTTGAGAGGTGAAGAAACAAGTGTTTTTGGGATGCCTAAATTATGAAGGAATGAGATCTGCCAGTTCTGAAGAATAACAGCCAATAGTAGTATGTAATAGAAAAAGCAGAGAAAGAGGCCAACATGATGCTGGAGTGTGTCCCTTAGGGTTTGAATGTCAGTTTGTTTAAACTCCCTTCTCTGGATATGGTCCTGGATGTTGTTGCTATTGTTGTTACTTAGCTCCACGTCAGTTCCGGTTGTCTAGCAGCTCATTCTATAAACTGTTGTTTTCTGTTGCTAAAACTGACAAATTGTATTCTAATTTTCCTTTCACCTAAGTCTACCACCAGGTATAAATAATCAAACCCATCTTACCTAAATTTAGTGTCAACAATAGTGACGGTCCATGTTGGATTAATTCTGTTTCTACCTGAATGTTTTCAGATGGTTGGTGATACCACACATGTATGGAAGTTCTGTCCTCAAATATAACATGTAGTTGTTTGCTGCTCTATCAAGTCAGGGATTTTGTTTAGGTTTTCTAGTTTAAACTGGATCAAGACTTTCTCACTAATTCCCAACAAATTTTCATAGAACACATCATGTTTAGGATTATGTCACCTTTCTTTACAATAACTTATTCCACCAGCAGCAAGATGTTCTGTTCTAGCAATAGAACCAACAGCATCACCGTTACTATATCAGAATAAGAATAAATTCTTCACTCAATTGCAGAAAAGTGTAATGTCTCTATGTGTGACATTTTGACAGGAATTTCACCAAGACCTAAACCAGTTCTTCAGAAAGGCTAGGGAAAACCCCTTGATAGGCTACATGAAGAGACCTAAAAAATATTGAGATAAGAAATACCCAGCATCCTTAAATTTTTCCGAAAAACAATTACGCCGGCAAGCTACATTGAAAAGAAATATATCAGGTTACCAAACAAAATCACTCGGCCAAAATGCAAAAATGATAATAATTGTTTAAACAATAGTAAACTTCTTTCCGTGAAGAGACTGTGAACAATAACAAACACAACAATAACAAACTTCCACCACTACATGGACATGTGGTAACTACTTAGGATCCTACAAAAACAAAGGAGGAATATAAAATACTAAGATCGCAGCTTGCATCGAAGTTTAAGCAGAAGTTCACTACTTTTATATAAATAAGGCACTACATGAGAGAGAAAAATACCGATATGGCTGGGGAAAAAAAAAACCCCACTGGACCTGATGTTATCCGTGATCGACGAAATTGCAAGAGAATGAGCAGTTCAAATCCAAACTCCCAACTTTTGGACATTAAAAGTCCTGTTATATTGAGCCACGGTAACTGTGCACCAACAGATGGGAGCAAGAGAGACCGATCCAAGGGATAATACAGAGCCAAAATGGATTACCTCTCTCTCCAACAAACATCAATGGATTCAGGAAAAAGATAGAACAATTGGACATTATGATGAAATGCAAGGCTAAAAATGAATTCACCAGCTAAGACTGAATGATAGGTTCTCCATATTGTATGGGACCTGCTGCCGACAAACACTCACAGGCTAACTTATTACCCTATTCCCCTCAAACATGGTCTTCGAGTGGTAAATGAAAAACTTTGTTATAATACAAAAATGAACGGAAAACGATAAACTGAGGCTCACAAGCTGTACATTGTGGTATGAAAGACAATACAATGAAGGTAGTAAATGTTCCACCCCAGAATCTTTCTGGTGGAGAATCTGGAATCTAAACAAAGAATACAATCGTGATGTAGCATGACTAAATGACTTACGAAGTATAAACACTTCCCCCAAAACATAACACCACCAATGTAACACTCCTGGCGGTTATTATGAAACGGCCGAATAGAAAATTACCAAGGAGAAATTCTCATGAACCTGTATAAAAAAATCAAAAAAAAATCAATGGATGCTGAGCTAGATATACCAGATTGGCTGATGGTCACATGGGCTATTCTTATCTGCAAGAACAAAGGGACCCATGTGGCTGAAAACTATAGGCCCATAGCATACCTGAATGTTATGTACAAACTATACACAGGTTGTCTGAATGTGTTTCTTCAGGACCACTGCCAAACAAATGGTGTGATAACCAGTGAACAGGCAGGAGGAAAGAAAGGAGTCCTTCTCAACAAAGCTTCCCTAAAGGAAGCCAAGCAACATTGCTGTAATCTCTTAATGGTATGGTTAGACTACAAGAGGGTGTTCGACTCTGTGCCTCGCTCATGGGAGATAGAATCTGCCTGATCAACAATCTTTCATTGGTTGGCTATCATGTATGAGCATTTATCTTGCCCAAACTCCATTCCTGTATCTCGTGAGAATGTTGTGGTTAGTTCTGATTATCTCTTGATGTTGGTCATATTCCCCGAATAAAACTTTCTGTCATCAACAAAAAATGTGTGCATAGCATTAACTTTATTGTTTTCTATGTATCCCAGCATGCGGCCTTGACATTTTGTTAACAGGGCTGACAAGGGATTCCCTGCCAGTACAAATAGCATAGCAGATAAACTATCACCCTGGAATATGCCTGTTGATAGCTTAATTAACTGTGTGGACCCTATTGCAGTCAGTCTTTCAAGGGCATTCACTTTTGCAGCTGGTACTTTGGCGAGGTGTAGCGATTCTATCTCCCATGAGCGAGGCACAGAGTTGAACACCCTCTTGTAGTCTAACCATACCATTAAGGGATTACAGTTCATCTCCAACTCTGAAGATGTTGTCATTGCCACTTTTGAGTATGAATGGAATATACTCATTTCCTTCTTTACTGTTCAGAAGGTGTTGCCTGAGTGATACAATGTGACATTCAAAGGCTGTTTGGACTGACCTTATGCCTCTCTCACCATCATTTTGTCTCACAAAAATCTTCTCATTGTTAATGTATAAGTTGTCAGTGGTGGTCCTTTCTGGCTTTGATGTCCAGACTGCATATCTCATTGAGTGTCAAGTCCAATATCCCAAATGTTGGTACTACAAAAGCATTGTGAGATATGCAGGCAGCTCTGAGTTCCATACTATCTGAAGTCTAGAGAAGTACTCTCTTGTTATTCTGGCTTTAGTCACAGCACCAATGCATGTAACATTCTCATCAATTCAGAAGTATTTGTAGTTTTCATCATTAGAGACAGGGAAGATAGACATGGCGTTGATGTACATTGTATGATAAAAAGTGTTGGCTCTGTTATATAAGTGTGGAAAATATGACCCACATCATCAACAGCTGCCCCCAAATGTTTACAAGATACTGCCTGCCCCTGAGGCATGATATAGTTACTAAGACTATTTACAATACTATTCATAAAGAGGACTGCTCTGATGTATACATCAAAGGCATGTTAAAACCAGCAGGTATTCACATCTTTAAAAGCAAGGAAAACTAGCAGACCACTCCAGTCATCATCATCATCATCATCATCATCGTTTAACATCCACCTTCTATGCTGGCATGGACGGGATGGTTTGACAGGAGCTGACCAGGCAGCATCCTGCACCAGGCTTCTGTGACTGTTTTGGTAGGGATTTTACAGCTGGATGCCCTTCCTAACACCAGCCACTCACCAGAGTGGACTTGGTGCTTTTACCTGGCACAAGAACAGGCGAGGTCAGTCTTGGCAAGGTTTTTACAGCTGGATGCCCTTCCAAACGCCAACCACTTTACAGTGTGGACTCAGTGCTTTTTACGTGGCACCATCACTGACAGGGTCACCAAGTACCTCACAAAGCAAAGAATTTTGAGAGAGGCAGGGCATTTGAGGAGGCGAACTTATGTCAGATAATGAAAGGTTACAGTGAGACAGAGAGAGGTATTTTACTGTAGAGGAGGAACAAGGTTATCCAGCCAGAGAGAGAGAGAGAGAGTGAGAGAGATCAGGAATGAAGACAGAAAGAGGTGAGCTGCTGCAAAGGAAATAAATGGTTACCCAACCTAAGGTAAGTGCAGGAGAAGGAGAGAGAGAGTGGGATACAGCAAGATAGAGATGCCAGGCATACTCACAAGGGAAGGAGATCAGAATATAAATGGGGTCGTTGAGTAAGGGAAGAGAGATATATAGATGGTGGCAAGTACGTGGGCATACCCTTGGGGTTTGAAGGTCATAATATAAGTGGCAGTATATTCTTTTCTTTTCTACTCTAGGCACAAGCCCGAAATTTATGGGGAGGGGACCAGTCATTTAGATCGATCCCAGTACACAACTAGTACTTAATTTATCACCCCTTAAAGGATAAAAAGCAAAGCCGACCTTGGCAGAATTTGAACTCAGAACGTAAAGACAGACGAAATACCACTAAGCATTTCGCCATCTTATAAGTGGCAGAATATTGTGAAGGAGGTGTAATTAGAGAGTGCAGAGATGGGGGAGTGAGTGGCGAAAACTTGGTGAAAAGTGGGGAGGGGCTACAGGATAGCAATGATACAGAGGAACAAGGATTGGGGAGTGAGAGGTAAGCATAGTGTATGAAAAGAAGAGATGTAGATTGGTTTGTTGGGGTAGGGTGTGTGAAAGGTATTTTTTTTTTTATGTGTTAGTGGAACATACAGGTTGGGGGTTAGCGGAGAGCAATGATACAGTGGGACAGGGCCAAGAGGACAGGATTGAGGAATGAGAGGTAAGCGTAGTGCATGAAGGTGGAAGAGAAAAGATGTAGAGATGTATCAAACTGAGTAAAAAGTAAGCAATGTTTTGAACCATGAAGAATTTGTACCGGATTCTTGCAGAGTTTTGAATTTTTTAAAACATTTTTTGCATTTGTCTGATAATACAGACATAGACTTGCCCAAATGCATCAATAAATTAACATTGAAAGTTTTTTCACCGTTGTTACAATCATCTGAAATGGAACTGTCAAAGCGCGATATTCGAGCAATTTTGCTATTTAACTTCGTGATATCAGCGAAACGTTTGGTGAGGAAATGACCAGTGAGTGGTCAGCTCGAAAATAGTTTAAACGATTTCGCAGTGGAGACCTGAGCCTTGAAGATTGTGAGCGTAGTGGACGCCCATCTGTCATCGATGACAGTGAATTAAAGACCATCATTGAGAAAGATCCACGTAAAACCACTCCAGAACAGGCAAAAGAACACCAAGTTAGCCAGAAAACTGCCTGCAATCATTTGCATACAATCAGAAAACCAAAAATGCTCCACAAATGGGTACCACACCATTTAAATAAAAAACCAGAAAATGCACAGATTTGAAATTTGCTCCATAACCAGACCGATCTATTTCTCAACCATATTGTAACTTGCGATGAAAAGTGGACTCTGTTCAATAACAGAAAACGTTCTTGGCGGTGGTTGAACCACAAAGAAGCATTGAAAACCTTCCCTAAACCTGAGCTCTTCAAAAAGAAGGTTATAGTGACTGTTTAGTGGTGTACTGCTGGACTCATCCACTATTGTTGTTGTTGTTTGTTCCTTCTTGAGCCATGCCTGGCTCTTAAGGGCCAGTTTCCCGGTTTCATTGGCATATAAGTTCCTCACCTGGACAGGACGCTGGTCCGTTGCAGGTGAGCAGCTAAATACAGAAGAAAAGAGTGACAGAAAGCTGTGGCAAAAGAGTCAGCAGAAGTTTGCTGTTACCTTCTGTGGGAGCCGCATGGAGCTTAGGTGCTTTGCTCCTAAACACACACATCACCCGGTCTGAGATTCAAACCCATGATCCCTCAACCATGAGTCTGCTGCTCTAACCACTAGGCCATGTGCTTCCATACTCATCCAGTATAACTTCTTAAAACCCAGAAAAACTATTACTGCAGAAACATATTACCATGAAATTGCCAAAATGAATGAAAAACTGCCACTCCTCCATCCCTAGAAGAGGGCCAATCATTCTTCATGACAATGCTCAACCACACATTTCACTAATGATGCTCCAGAAGTTGAGGGAACTTGGCTATGACGTTCTTCCCCACCCAGCTTATTCCCCAGACCTTTCTCCTACCAGTTACCACTTTTTCAAGCAGCCTGATGGTTTTCTGCAAGAGAAGAGGTTCAAAAATCAAACTAATGCTGAAAATGTGTTCAAAGAATTCATCAACTCCAGAACTCCAGATTCTTATATTACCAGAATAAACAAACTTGTGTTGATTGTAATGGTACTTACCTTTGATGAATAAAATTTCTGCATTGTTGAAATATATTGTGATGAATTTCATGTTTCAAAACGTTGCTTACTTTTGACTCAGCCTGATAGTTTTGTTTGTTGTAGCAGTGTGTGTGAAACGTTTTCTTGTTATGTATGGATGGGACACACAGTGCTTCTAGAACTCAGTTATGCTGATGTGGGCAGGTCTTCTCAAGGACTTCATATTGCCAGACATCTCGGTCCATTGTCATTTCCTCATTGAGGCCCAGCATCCAGAGATCAGTCCTTACCATTACTACCCATGTCTTCCTGGGTCTCCCACTTCTGCGGGTGCCATCCACTTTCAGTGATCAGCACTCCTTTATGCAACTGTCTTCATTCATACACATCACATGTCCAAACCAATAAAGTCTTCTCTCTTGTATTCTACATTTAATTCCTCTTATGCCCAACTTTTCTCTCAATACATTTACACTTTGTCATACATGCACACTGATGCAAACATAACAGACCTGATATTGTTCTGTGGGACATGGAGCAAATGTCATGCACTGTTGTAGTGGTCAGCATAAAGAGAACATTTTTGGCAAATTAATGCGGAACTTACAGCTCTTGTACCCTGACAATGGATTCTCGTTTGTTCCTATCATCATTGGGGCATTGGGTTATTTTATAAAAACAAATTTACACAAAAGCCTAGAAATATTCAATTTCATGCAAAAAAAAAGAGCAAAAGAAACTGATGCAGATTCTCTAAATCCAATCTGTTGGTGGCACAATGAAGATCTGTAAGACATTCCAAAGATTTTCCATCGGAAATTATGTGAATAGATGCATGCAGTTGAGTGAATGCATCGATAGTTCAACTAACACACCAATTCAAAGCACATATTTACAAACACTGGGAACTCTCTTAGTAACTCAGTAAAACTTGTCACTTTGTTAGCGACCAGCTTGAACTCTCATAAGAACTTCAATAAAACTCACTTACATACAATTATGCATATATATATATATGTATATACATCCAGTAGCATGTAAAAATCACCCAGTACACTATGTAAAGTGGTTGGCATGTTAGGAAGGGCATCCAGCTGTAGAAATCATGCCACAAACAGACAGTTGGAGTCTGGACAGTTCCCTGGCTGGCCAGCAGCATGTCAAGCCATCCAACCTATGCCAGCTTGGGAAACAGATGTTAAACGATGATGATGATGATGATGATGATGATGATGATGATGATGATGATGATGGTGACATCCATAAATGCTTACTCTAAAAATTCTGCCAATACACCATAGTATTATTAATAATAATAATTCTTTCTACTAAAGGCACAAGGCTTGACATTTTATAGGCAGGGATGAGTCAATTACATCGACCCCAGTGTGCAACTGGTACTTATTTTATTGACCATGGCCTTAGCAGAATTTGAGCTTAGAATTTTAAAGACAAACGAAATACTGCAAATTTGGTGAAAGTGAAGTTATCAACCGAAACCTCAGCAAAACTTTCAGTTCTGATACTGAAATTTCTTATTGTAAATTCCTGCCTTTATCTGTCACCTTTCTTAATTATCACCCAACATTTACTGTTGCTTTCATCTTATCTCCAACCCTTACCTTTGTTCACCTTTCCTATTGCTGATCACACCTTTATCAACTCTACACCTAATTATTCCTACCTTTCCCATCATAATCTTGCTCTACCCATCCTCTAACAATAACACACCTAACCCCCTCACTTCTCAACTCTCCATTTCTTGCCTTTCTGCTGTCATTGCTCCCATCTCATAGTTTCCTCCTTAGTCTACATCAGGGGTCGCCAAAGTGGGTATGAGGGACCCCCTAGGGGTTGGCGAGGAATTACAGGGGATTGATGATAGCCAAGGGATCGAATGGGGGTTGACGTGCAAAAGACCAGCTCACCCAGATGAACTGCTTGAAATACTTAGTAAGCGCCATGAAACATGGGAAAACATGATAAATTTTGACTGCAGTGAGAAATCTGCTGTTGCTAACGTTCGAGACCTGAAGTTGTAATTTATATTATAATTGAAAATTGAGAGGTGTAATTGAGGGGCTGCGGACTGTCAAGTGTTTGCTTATGGAGATGACCAGGGGAGATAAGATATTAAATACATATATTCATAAACATTTTTGCCAACAAACAGTACCCGGTACACATTTAAGATATGATATGGTAAGGTAGAGTATTAAGATATTTTAAATGAAAAATGTGGTCAATACAGAAGGAGAAGTGGCTAAAGGTGGGGTTGATGGTCAAAAAAGTTTGGCAACCCTGGTCTACTTACTGAGTATTCCCCACATTTACTGCATACAAAGCATTTCACTTCCAATACTAGTGCCACAATGAAACCCACATTATACTCTCTACAGCTGAATGGTGAATGGTCAATCACCTCCTTGATGCTGGTGCCATGAAAATGCATTTGGCACATAATGTAAAGTATCGGGTTGGGAGACCCCTTTAGCTTCGTCTCACTGAGGTGAGTGGTGGGGGATGAAATATGCGCAGTTCTGTTTTGATAATTACAGCAGCTGAATGATTTGTGTCATAGTCAGAAGAGTGATGAAAGGATGGGTTTTGGTGGTGGTGGTGGTGGTGGTGGGATATCAGTATTCAACTGGGACAGATTGGGTGCAGGGGCAGAGACATTTATGCTTTTAGGACCTAATTTTTGCTGAGACTCTTTGAGGCTCCACATCCAGGAGTCATTCTTCACTCCATCTGATGTCTTCCTGGGTCTCCCTCTTCTGCAGGTTCCTTCCACATTTAGCAATCACCACTTATTTATGCCATTCTCCTCATGCACACACACACACACACACACACACACACACACACACACACACACACATACACACACACACAATATAGTAGGATCAGTTGAGTGATCATGGTAAAATGCAGTCGGTTAGGCTCTAGCATAAACATGGCTTATGTAAGAAATACAGTTGACTCAATAATCGTCCAATAAAATTTACTGGTCAATGCATCAACTGCAGTCCATCCCATATGAAGATTAAACAGAAAATTCCAATAAACTGACAAAGTGCTCTGCAATTCCATTTCAAAAGCAACAAACATTGTTTATAATGAAATCATCAAATCTGTAAATAAAAGGGAAGGAAGAAGTAGTTGATTACGACAGCTGTTTAAAAAGCACTTCTTACGTAACATTATGAAAGTCTCATAGCTTTCTGGAATAATTTTTCATCACATACATAAAACTGTTTAGTTGATAACAGTGCATCATAATGAAGAATGCAAAAGAATGCCAGACCAGCAGAAAGAATAAAAAAAAGTAGGAGTGGAGATTGGAATTGGTAAAGAAATAGTAGCATGGTCTACTCATCAATTATCTTTGTGGAATGGATAGGGGTTTCATTTGTTACATTTCATTATATTTGAATAATTGTAGAGGCTGCATTGCAGAGATTATGACGATCATGTAATGACAACATTATTAATAGAATTGATGGATTTATGTGACGTAAGCATAAATTGCATGTCACCATCCTCCACTACAAACCCCAGTTCCCACTTAGGTTTTTAGTGGCTTCCATAGTTTCTACTGGAGTTCCATAGTCTACAGTAGAGTTCCTTGGTTCTTGAAATAAGTATATCTTTGTAATGAAATGAAACATGTGAAGTACAAGTAAAATTTATATGTTTGTTTGTTTGTTTATTTGTCCTTCTCTCCGTTTATTAAAGATTAAATCTACTGAATCACACTGGCCTCAACTAGATCTGCCATACATCATCATATTGCTGCTGCACATCACACATCATGCGTCATCTCATATGTGAGACAACCAGTCTTTCATCTACCATTCACTTTACTGTTAACACATTTAATATTTAAAATGTTAAAAGTGTTTTTTTTTTTTTAAATATCTAATAATCTCCAGAGAGATTATTAAATATTAAATACATGAAAAAAAAAAACAAAGCAAAAACAAAACAGCAAAAAATATATTGCCTTTAGTTTCTTGCTCATTTGTTTCTCTATTTATATCAGAAAAAAAAAATAAAGGAAAAGAAGAAAGAAACAGCCATTTTCCTTCTGTTTCTCTCTTTCCTTCACAAAAGATTGTTGGACTAATCATAACACGACTAATATCCTTTTCCTCCCATTCCACTTCTTCTTCTGCCTCTACTGCTTCCCTTGCTAAATGGCCATTATCATCATCATCATCATCATCATCATCACCATTATTATTATTATTATTATTATTATTATTGTCACCATCATTGTTATCATCATCATCATTGTCAATAGCATTATCTCGCTCCCTTGCTTTTCATGTGTATATGTGTGCGTGTGTATGTGAGTGTATGTGTGTGTATGTGTGTGTGTGTGTGTGAGTGTATATATATATATATATATATATATATATTAGGTGTAGTGATACTAACAACCAGTTGTTGATGCTCACTATAAATATGCTTCAGAATAAAGTGAAAGGAAAGCCAAGAGTGTGGTATTAATTATTGAATAATAACAATGGAACATGAATTACATCATCATCTTCATTGGCTTACAGCTGTTTCTGCTATAGGAACCAGTGCCTTTCTTGCCATAGCAGAACTGAATGCTTGCGCCACATGTTATAACTTCAGCAGTGCATTTGAATGGAAGTGCATGTTTATTTTAATACATGGAAAGCATTTTAATACATGAAAAAGGTCACCTTTGAACATAACTGTTTCCATGTATAAGGAAGCTTTCCAAGGTTTGCATGTACTCGGCTTATAGTGAATTACAGCAGTCTGTTAATAATGTTCATTACATAACATTTAGTTTCTTCGTCATTCAATTAATTCATGCTAATATATATGTGTGTGTGTGTGTGTGTGAGTATGTGTGTATATGTATATGTATGTATTATATATATATATATATATATATATATATATATATAAACATATTTATATTCAAGGAAAAAGAAAACAAAGCCAAGGCAGGGTGAGCATCTCACATTATTTAGAATATTAAATTAGAGGAAGGTGAATCAAAAAAGGAGAAGAAGTAATTAATGTATTAATTAATTAATTGCTTCTACTTCTTTTTTGATTCACCTTACATTAATTACTTCTACTTACCTATTTTCGATTCACCTTACTCTAATTAAATATTCTAAATGACCTGAGATGCTCGTCCTACCTTGGTTTTGTTTTCTTTTTCCTTTAATATATACCTGCTGACTTGGAAGCCAACTACAGACCCTGGTTCCAGCCTCAGCTGTGAACTTGGAACCTAACGAACAACCAATTATAAGCACTTATACTGCATACTTATTGGTTTAAATCATGAACTAAACCCTACATATTCTTTATATATATATATATATATATATATATATATATATATATGTGGGATTTTCAAGCGAGATCGTTGCCAGTGCCCCTGGACTGGCTCATGTGCGGGCGACACATGAAATGCACCATTTTGGGCGTGGCCGTTGCCGTTGCCAGTGCCGCCTGGCTGGCCTCCGTGGGATTTTCAATCGAGATCGTTGCCAGTGTCCCTGGACTGCCTCATGTGCGGGTGACACATGAAATGCACCATTTTGAGCGTGACCGTTGCCAGTGCCGCCTGACTGGCCTTCGTGGGATTTTCGATCGAGATCGTTGCCAGTGCCCCCGGTCTGGCTCTTGTGCGGGTGACACATGAAATTTTTCGAGTCAGATCGTTGCCGGTGCCCCTGGACTGGCTCTTGTACGGGGCCGTCGTAGGATTTTCGAGCGAGACCGTTGCCAGTGCCCCTGGACTGGCTCATGTGCGGGTGACACATGAAATGCACCATTCTGGGCGTGGCCGTTGCCAGTGCCGCCTGGCTGGCTTTCGTGAGATTTTCGATCGGGATCGTTGCCAGTGCCCCTGGACTGGCTCTTGTGCGGGGCTATCATGGGATTTTCGAGCGAGATCGATGCCAGTGCCCCTGGACTGGCTCTTGTGCGGGTGACACATGAAATATTTCGAACGAGATCGTTGCCAGTGCCCCTGGACTGGCCCTTGTGCTGGGCCGTCGTAGGATTTTCGAGCGAGATCGTTGCCAGTGCCCCTGGACTGGCACTTGTGCGGGTGACACATGAAATGCACCATTTTGAGCGTGACCGTTGCCAGTGCCGCCTGGCTGGCCTTCGTGGGATTTTCGAGCGAGATCGTTGCCAGTGCCCCTGGACTGGCTCTTGTGTGGGTGACACATAAAATGCATATATATATATGTATATATATATGTATATATAAAATGCATATATATATATATGCATATATATATATGTATATATATATATATATATATACATATATATATACATATATATAATTATAATAAAGCTCTTAGAGAAATTTTCTAGCCTATATACTGAAGAATAGACATTAAATTGTCTTACCACTCAAAGAAGTCACAAACACACATGTTGAATTCAACATGTGTTTTTGTGACTTCTTTGAGTGGTAAGACAATTTAATGTCTATTTCTCAGCATATAGGCTAGGAAATTTTTCTAAGCCTTTATTATGATTATACATATAGTTTTCGCCTTAATCAGTTTCATTTTATATGCTGGCTACTAATAATTTTAAAAAAAAGTTTTATCCTAACGATGATGATGATGATGATGATATACATATATGTATGTACATGCACCTACCCATACATACATACATACATACATACATACTCACACACACACACACAGACACACACACGCACACGCATACACACACACATACACACACACACACGCGCGCACACACACACACACACACACACACACACACACACACACACATACAGAAGTACAATTAAAGGTTACAAACTTCATTCAGGGATAGCAAAATCCTATGAAAATACTGGTTAATTACCTATACAAAGAATATTGAACATTATATTTAATACTCCAACTGGAAGGTAACTATATAAACAGTGGCTTATATATATTTATTTATCATAATGATAAAATAGAGAGGTAATTAATAAATTATTATTTATTAATCAAAAAATTGACAAACTTCCATTACAGCTGTTTCAATTCCAGACCTTCAGAAAATTAATTAAGTAAATTAAAAATTATTTGAAAGTCAAACCTCTTCAGTGGTAGATAAAGATATACAAAATAGGTGTTCAATTCCTGCATGTTGAGTAAACGGCTACAAAACATATGTATATATATATATATATATATATATATATATATATATATATATATAAGAAGAAGAAAAAAAAGAAGAAAAAGAAAATAGAGATAGGGAAGTTAATAATTGTTTATCATCAACAGCAAATTAATCATCTTCATGTACTGCTGTTTCAATTAATACTAAGTAAATATTAAATAAACATTAGTATCACCTGAGCATAATATCTTTGGATGTGTTATATGTGTTTATGGATTCATTACAGTAGACTGAGGGATATATATATATATATATATATATATATATATATATATATATATATATATATATATATATAGGGATTGACAGTAACAGGTTACTGTCAATCCCTATATATTTATGATTATAAATTATTTACCGAAGAAGGTTTTTTTCATACTGAGCTACCCGGCAGAAATTGTTAATTATTAATTTTATTACTAATTGATGATTCCCTGCCCTGCATATCTATATATATATATATATATAGTTTTAGGGAAAATAACCAATTTTCAAGAACTCATCGATGAAAATCCACTATCACAATTTAATTTTAATTTTTTATAAATTGATTTTAATTGAGTTTTTTACCTGTAATTTTGGATTTTGTCCCTAATAATATTATTATTATTATATATATATATATATATATATATATATGTATATATGTATATATATATGTATATATATATGTATATATATATGTATATATATATATATATATATATATATATATATATATATATATATATATATATATATATATTATATATATATAACATACAGGGAGATTCCTGGACAGCATACAGGGGGCTTCCATGGCATACATGGAGGCTATGGTTTTGGTTCCCGCAGTGAGTAAGGAACCAGGCTGCTGGAGTTCTGCAATGCAAATGACCTCATGGTTTGCAATACTAAATTCAGGAAACCTGCCAGTCACTTATTCACCTACTGTTCTGGCAGACACACTAGCCAAATTGACTACATCCTCGCCAGAAAAAGGGAAAGATGCTGCTTAAAAATGCCAAAACCATCCTAGGCGAAGAATGTACTCCACAACATAGCCTGGTAGTTGGCGACTTCAGGATCAGGGCTAAATGGATGCCCAGAAGACGACCAGCATAGAGTAGAAGGGTCTGGAAGCTTAAAGATCCAGTGAATGGACAGAGATTTAGAGACGTATTACTCAAAGCCTTTGACAAAACAAAGGAGGATATACCATCACATGATGTGGAAGACAACTGGAGGTTTCTACGGGACAACCTGCTGAGGACCTCTGACCCAATCTGTGCAAATCCCCTCTCGACCCAAGGTGGAACAATGTTGTTAACAGGGCTATTAGAGAAAAGAAACAGGCTTGGAAGGACTGGAAGATCACTGGTAGCAGGGAATTATATCAGACTGCTAGGAGACAAGTTTATTTAGCGAGAGGGGAAGCAGACTTGAGGTATTTCGTGCTGCAAAACAGTGTGTGAAAGAGAATCGTGATGTCATAGGAGAGAAATGTGTCCACATGGATGATGGCTCACTTGCACTAAACGAGGCTGCAAAGAGAGAGGTTTGGAGACGCCACTATGAAAGGTTGCTCAATAAAGAGAATGAATGGGAATGGGAGAAAGAGAGTCTTCCGAATGTCGACCCAACAGAGGGACCAGCTATCGGAATTGACAGTACCATGGTAGATAAAGGAATTAAGAGTATTAAGACAGGGAAAGCCCCTGGCCCATCTGGAATCACCGCAGAGATTTCAAAATATCTGGCAGTGTCAGCTATAGTCTAGTCATCCGTATTGTTAACCAGGTGATACACGAAGGAGTCATACCCAATGACTGGTGTAGCAGCACCATAGTCAACTGCTACAATGGTAATGGTGACGCTTTAGATACAAATAATTACAGAGGTCCCAAGTTGTTGCATCAGGTAATGAAGGTCACAGGGAGGGTCATAGCCCAACTAATTAGGGAGAGAGTCAGTTTGGGTTCGTGCCAGGGAAAAGCGTCACTGATGCTATATTTCTGGTAAGACAGCTGCAGGAGAAATACCTAGCCAAAGATAAACCTCTGGCTTTCATTGACATGGAAAAAACCTTTGACAGGGTCCACGATCCCTTATCTGGTTGTCAGTGAGGAAATTAGGGATAGATGAATGGTTAGTGAGAGCTGTGCAAGCCATGTAGAGGGATGCTGTCAGTAAGGTGAAGGTTGGCAGCAAGTACAGCCCTCTCCTATTTATCATAGTCCTCCAGGCAATAACAGAGGAATTCAAGACAGGTTGACCCTGGGAGCTCCTCTATGCTGATGACCTTGCACTAATTGCGGAGTCACTATCAAAACTAGAGGAGAAGTTTCAGGTGTGGAAGCAAGGATTAGAATCGAAGGGCCTTACAGTCAACCTAGCTAAAACCAAAGTCCTAATAAGTAGGAAGGCAGACAAATCCCTTCAGGTAGATGGCCCTGCTCGATCTGTAGAAAAGGCGTAGGTAGATACTCTATAAGATGTACCCAGTGTACGCTATGGACACATAAGAGGTGCAGCAATATCAAAGGAAGGCTAACTGGGAAGATAGTTTTTGTATGTGGCAGACGCTCAGGAGCTATAAACACAGAAAATGTGCAGAGAACAACTTCTGCCACAATCCAGGGAGAAAAACTAGAAGTAGTTGATAGCTTCTGTTACCAAGGTGACCAAGTTAGTAGCGGGGGGAGGGTGCACTGAAAGTGTAGCTGCTAGAATAAGAATAGCCTGGGCAAAGTTCAGAGAGCTCTTACCTCTGCTGGTGACAAAGGGCCTCTCGCTCAGAGTAAAAGGCAGACTGCATGACGCATGTGTATGAACACCCATGCTATATGGCAATGAAACATGGGCTGTGACTGCTGAGGACATGCGTAAGCTTGCAAGGAATGAAACCAGTATGCTCTGATGGATGTGTAATGTGTATACTCGACAGAGTATAAATGCCTTGAGAGAAAAGCTGGACCTAAGAAGCATGAGATGTGGTGTGCAAGAGAGACGATTGCACTGGTATGATCATGTGGCGAGAATGGATGAGGATAGCTGTATGAAAAAGTGCCACACCCTAGCGGTTGAGGGAACCTGTGGAAGAGGTAGACCCAGGAAGGCCTGGGGTGAGGTGGTGAAGCACGACCTTCGAACGTTAGGCCTCACCGAGGCAATGACTAGTGACTGAGACCTTTGGAAATATGCTGTGTGTGAGAAGACCCGGCAAGCCAAGTGAGACCATAACCCGTGGCCTATGCCAGTGGTGTAACCAGCTTATGCGTACCTTTCCTTCATTGGACACTAAACTCTGCTTGCGAAGACCTGTTGAGGCAAGTGAGATCGAAATCGAAATCAAATTCAATGACTGGCATCCGTACTAGTGGAGCACTAAGAGCACCATCCAAGCGTGATCATTACCAGCATCACCTTACTGGCACGTGAAAAATATTCGAGCGAGGTCGTTGCCAGTGCTGCTGGACTGGCTCCTGTGCAGGTGGCATGTAAAAAACCCCATTTTGAGCGAGGCCGTTGCCAGTACCGCCTGACTGGCCTTCGTGCCGGTGGCACGTAAAAGCACCCACTACATTCTCGGAGTGGTTGGCGTTAGGAAGGGCATCCAACTGTAGAAACTCTTCCAAATCAGATTGGAGCCAGGTGCAGCCATCTGGTTCGCCAGTCCTCAGTGAAATCGCCCGACCCATGCCAATATGGAAAGCAGACGTTAAACGATAATAATGATGATGATGATGATGATGATATATATATATATATATATATATACATATATATATATATATATATATATATATATATATATATATATATATATATATATATATATATATATACATACTTTATTAAAAAGCAGCAAAAATATCACAAAAACTGTTACTCAGAGTTTCACGTTCCTGTTCGTTGTATAGTTTTGTTCCATTCTAAACAGTCTGTTGAACAGGAACGTGAAACTCTAAGTAACAGTTTTTGTGATATTTTTGCTGCTTTTTAATAAAGCATATTACTCTACCTCCGCTATTCAAGTACTATTCTTTCCACCTTGTTTCACATTTATGTGCTTACTCTGATATATATATATATATATATATATATATATATATATATATATATATATATATCTGTTTTGCAAGATTTTTGATGTGAAATCGTGTGTTGAAACAGATGTTGTTGTACTTGGGGATGGTCATATTGCCAGTTTAGCCAATAAAAACACACGCACTGTATATTTGGTGTTAATTTGCTTCAGCTTTATATTACATTAATCTTAATCATATTTTGGCCAGAGTTCTTTCGTCACACTTCTGTGACCTCATCAGTGGTCCTTTGTTTCCTTCCTTCTTATGTGTGTCCCACCTTGCTAACTATCAGCCATTTTGTATTTTGTATTCCTATTGTATGTGTCTACGCATGCGTATCTCTCTCTGTGTGTCTATGTTTTATAAGTGCATATGTGTGTATGGGGAGTACCTGTATTATCTATATCCTCTGTTAATACATGTTCGTTTATTTTTGTTTTTATTTATTTATTTGTTCATGCGTTTATACCTACTTCTTTTTGTGTGTTTTGTTTTTGTTTTGTTTTTGTATTTAATTTAATTTTGTTAACGTATGTAGTATTTAATTCCATTTGTTTATCTATGTATTGTATTATATTTTGTTCATATTGTTATCGGTTTATGGGGAATTTATTGTCATATGTTGTGGTTTGTTGGGGGGGGGGGGGTTAGTGTTCCATTCCAGTTTCCTATTCAGGCTAGGTTTCTCTTCTATTATGTGTATAGCTTCTGTAATTTGTCTAAGTGCTGCGTCTGTTCTATGTGTGGACAAGATTTTAATTTCTATGTTGTTGAGTGAGCCTCCATGTTCTTGCTCAGCGTGCTGGTACAGAACTGATGAGCTCTTCTCTTCCTTAAGTTCCTTCCAATGTCCATTTACCCGCTCTCCTATGCTCCGTGCTGTTTCTGCTACATACGTCGTTGTCTTGTTACTGCATCGTCACTCTGTACATCTTATACCATAGACCACATTTCTGGTTTTACAGTTTGTTTGTGGGCTAAATCTACATACAGTACAGTTCCTATCAGTGCAGGGTGTTCTACTAAAAGGGTATGTTCTACTGATAAGGGATTTGATAGGGTTGCCTGGCCTTTCAACAACCTTAATTCTTAGCTTAAGTTTGTCTAGGGCCCTTCTAAAGCGGTACGCCAGTTCGCCTCTAGGGGTGGTGATGACGAACATGACGCTCTGGTATATATATATATATATATATATATATATATATATATATATATATATATATATATATGGCGGGTGGTGGTGGCGGTGGTGATGGTGATGATGATGATGTTGATGATGTTGGTGATGATGATTATGACGATGACTGAGAGGTGAATATATAAGTAGTCTTATGATTGGTAGTCGTCTTCATTTTTCATCCTAAAGAATGAGATGATGGTTAAAATGCTATGCAATGTCTGTTGCAGTTCTGCTTTTATAGATTTCATATGCTGCCTTCTGAAGAAAGCAAAGAAAGAAAAACGGTTTTCGGCAGCCAGTAAAAATTATGGTAAACCTGGAAACCTTTAAACAAGAGTTTAAGTATCTTAATTTCAGTACATAAAACTGAAAGGGATAAATATAAGGTTCCTTTCATGTTCTGTTCAGTCTTCTTTCTTTAATCCTTTGTAAGTATTGGTCTTCACTTGTTCAACTAAAACCCTCCAAAGCTAGTCCCATCATGGCGACAGTCCAGTGGCAGAAACAAGTAAAAAATAAAAGATATGTGTATGTGTGTATTTAAAGTTCTATCTATCTATCTATCTATCTATCTATCTATCTATCTATCTATCTATCTATCTATCTATCTGGCTGTCTGTCTGTCTGTCTATCTATCTATCTATCTATCTATCTATCTATCTATCTATCTATCTATCTATCTATCTAATCTGTTTGTCTGTCTGTTGTTCTGTCTATCTGTCTGTCTATCTCTCTATATATAAATATATATATACCTTTCTGTCCGTCTGTCTGTCTATCCTTCTATTGATCCATTTGCCTGTCTGCCTGTCTGCCTGTCTGCCTGTCTGCCTGTCTGCCTGTCTGTCTGTCTGTCTGTTATTCTATTTAATTCACACAGTTACAGTTACACATTCTTTTGCTTTTCAACTTGATACAATGTTTACGTATTTGAAGTCAAAGAAATATGGCAAGATGTGACAATCATGAATTCCTCATCCCCACCCCCAATGACGGGGAGTGGGGACACTGTTGACATAAATAATGAGGATCATAAGCTATATCATGGATCAACTCTGCTCCCTTCGGAATTTTACCTTCCAAGCTATTCTGCTTTTATGTGAAGTAAATATTGATTTCTAAACTTTGGAACAAGGTCACAAATGCTGAGAGAGAGAGAGAGAGAGAGAGAGAGAGAGAGAGAGAGAGAGAGAGAGAGAGAGAGAGAGAGAGAGAGAGAGAGAGAGAGAGAGAGAGAGAGGTGAGCATTTGGGTGTTAAGCATTGAGTGTCCCACATCAAATTACTGGTACATGGTTCATGAAAGTCAAACTGAAATAAATAATCATAAGTAGTGAAGCTCGAAGAGAGGGCAATGTATTGAAATAGTGTAAGGCAATTAGTGTGACAATGTACTATTTTCTGCCACTGTAAGGCAATTAGTGTGGTTCTCTACTATTTCTGCCACTCCACTGCTTCTGATAACATCAAATGTTACCAGTAAAGTGTACCGAACAAGATGAAAGGATAGCTTGCCTCACAGATGAGATGATGCATGATGTGTGATGTGTGGCAATATGATGATGTATGGCAGATCTGTCCATTTCAGGCCAGTAAGATAAAATAGATTCAAACATGATTATGACAGTGATGATGATGATGATGATGATGATGATGATGATGATGATGATGATGATGATGGTTAGGGAGTGGTTTGGTAGGGATGGTTGTGGAGGGAACATTAGGGATAGTGGTGATAATGATGAAGACAGGGTTGTGTGATAGCAATTGTGGTGGTGCTGGTGAAAGTGGTAGTAGTCGTAGCAGTGGAAGTGATAACAATGATGATGATTGTGGTGGTGGTGGTGGTGGTGGTGAGCACGATAATATAATGAACATGATGATAAAAATGATTATGTTGATAAAGATTTGATGATGATGATGATAATAATGATGATGATGATGATAATGATGGTAGCAGCAGTGGTGGTGGTGGTGGTAGACGTGGTGATGTTTTAATAAAGGTGGAGGTGGTGGTCTTGGTGCTGGTGCTGGTGGTGATGTTGGTAGAGAGATTAATGGAAATGCAACTGCAGCTTCATATGATGCTGCTGCTGCTGCTGCTGCTGCTGCTGCTGCTGCTGATGATGATGATGATGATGATGATTGTATTAGTAATGATAGTGATGAGGGCAATTATGGTAACACTGATAAGAGAGATGATGATGATGATGATGTTGGCCATGGTGGTGGTGGTGGTGGCGGCTGTGGGGTGGGGCTGATGGTAATGGTAACAATGATGATGATAATGATAATGCTGCTGCTGTTGCTGATGATGTTGTTGTTGACGTTGTTGATGACAATGATGCTGCTGCTCCTGCTGCTGCTACTGATAACAACAACAATGATGATGAGGAGAAGGAGGAGGATGGTGGTGGTAATGGTGGTGGTGATGATGACAATGAGGATGATGATGATGATGGTGATGATGATGGTGATGATGATGATGGTGGGTAATGATAATGATGATGATGTTGATGTTGGTGATGATGATGATGATGATGATTGAAGTGGAGGCAATGGCATCGGTGGCGGTGATGATAATGCAGATATCTATATTTCTTTGAAGTTCTAATTTAGTCTCTGCCATTCTACTCCCCCCCCCCCCGCGCACCACCCCCTCTTGAGATAAATATTGATTGACTGCTATCCTTTGTTGTTATTCTATGCTATTAAAATCTTACAAGATGTGGCAGCATTGAAACTATTCTTGTCTATTTGTTGTAACAAAGTATGATTTAGTAATGGCTATTTGCTAGCACTAGTCTAATTATTTTAATTAAATTAATCAAAAATTTTTTTTTAATATTACTTTCTTTTTGTAAGGCAACAACCCTCCATTTTCAATGAGGAGTGTGGAGTCAGTAGGTTTTATTAGTTCCTTATCAATTAAGGACCAGAATAATTCCTGAACAATTATCTGATGGGGATTGGTACTTTCTAAATTGGTTCCAGATATCTGTCAGTCAAGATATCTAAAAATGTCAGTTGCCAATCTACTAAGCTGCTTGTAGGGGGCCAAACTGTGGCATAGCCTACAGTACTATAACCACTACAGTCCAGTCAATCTGGCTGTATGTAGGTACCACAATGTAGTACCTACATGCAACTCACTATATTGTGTCCATCATCGACTGACACACTCACTCATCCACCTTACTGTAAACAGAGTTATTATTGATGTAACAACATTCATGTACATACACACACATGCTCACATACACATGAAAACATATATATATTTATGTGTGTGTGTGTATTGTTTTATATGATCACCTCACATGCATAAACCATGCTACTAATAGTTTCACGTACATGGAGACCCAAATACATTCTTCAGGCGTATTTGTGTTTCAAAAAGAAAGAAATATATATGTATATATATATATATCATATATACACATATAAGTATCTCTCTCTCTCTCTCTCTCTCTCTCTCTCTCTCTCTCTCTCTACACCCACACACACACACACACACACACATATATATATATATATATATATATATATATATATATATATATATATATAGGCTATGCCACAGCTTGTGTCCTTCTTCGAACCCACAAGAGTTAACAAATGAGACAGAGACAGGCAGAAGCAAGAAAAATGCCGCTGTTATTTGAATACTATACAAATATGTCTTTAAAAAGACCTTTCTTTTAAATTTACCAAAATTTAATTTTTCAATAATTTTTCAAAAATCTATTATTCATATTTACTGTTGAAAAGATCTGAAGGATCAAAACCGATTCTGTAATGTTCTTTATAAAAGTATTTTAGCATTTTCTACTTTGTCTTTTTTCCATATATATATGAGTGGTATTGGTATCCAGAAGACCCAAGATGGCAGGTAGCACTATGTAAGTGCTATGGAAGGACCGTAGTTAAACTCCCAGTTCGATAATAATATGAGTGAGGAGTCTAACGCAGGTCTTTTGTAAGTATGTATTTTCTGTTTATAAATGTTCTATAAATTCCACACACTCTTGGTTTTGTTGTCTCATTTTATTTAACACACACGAACACACACACACACACATACATATACACATATGTATATAACTTCATCATCATTTAACGTCCATTTTCCATGCTGGCATGGATTAGAGGGTCTGACTGGAACTGGTAAGCTGGGGAGCTGCACCAGGTTTCACTCTGATTTGGAATGGTTTCTACACCTGGATGCCCTTCCTAACACCAACCACTCCAAGAATGTAGTGGGTACTTTTTACATGCCACCAGCACAGAGGGCCAGTTACGAAACACTGGCATCGGCCATGACTATAATCTCAAATGGTGTGACAGATCTTCTCTAGCACAATATATTGCCGAAGGTCTCGGTTACATGTCACAGTCTCCATGAGGCCCAACATTCGAAGGATGCTTTTTACATGCCACTAGAACAGGTGCCTGGTATGCAACACTGGCATCAGCCATGGCTATGATTCCACTTGGCTTGACAGGTCTTCTCAGGCTATTACCCATTGTTCAAAGGGTGCTTTTTATGTGCCAGTTACACAACACAGGCATCATCTATGACTGTGATTTCACTTGGTTTGACAGGTCTTCTCAAGTATGGCATATCACCAAAGGTCTAGGTACAATTAGCACTAAAATGCACAGAAAAGAGATTCCATCAGATGCCAGTAGGGTAGGCTAAAGGTGGTTGATAGCTTCTGTTACCTAGGTGACCAAATCAGTAGCAGAGGTGAAGGCTCTGAGAGCATAGCTGCTAGAATAAGAATAGGCTGGGCAAAGTTCGGAGAGCTCTTACCTCTGTTAGTAACAAAGGGCCTCTCCCTCAGAGCAAAAAGTAGACTGTATAATGCATGTGTGCAAACAGCCACGCTACATGGCAGTGAAACATGGGCTGTGGCCACTGAGAACAAGCGAAAACTTGAAAGAAATGAAGCTAGTATGCTTCACTGGATGTGCAATGTCAGTGTGCATACTCGACAGAGTGTAAGCATCTTGAGAATATACATATATATATATATATATATATATATATATATATATATATATATATATATATATATATATATATATATACATATATTATATATATTATATAACATTTTTATTCATCTTCTATATATATATATATATATATATATATATATATATATATATATATATATATATTCTCAAGATGCTTGTTTCAGTCATTAGACTATGGCCATGCTGGGGCACTGCCTTCAAGAATTTCTAGTTGAACAAGTTGACCCCAGTACTTGTTTTATTTCTTAGACCCTGATACTTATTCCATCAGTCTCTTTTGCTGAACCGCTACACTAAGGGGACATAAACACCCCAACGCCTGTTACCAAGTGGAGGTGGGGACAAGTACAGGCACAAAGACACACACAATTGGAATTCCTGTCTGTTAAATTCAGTCACAAGGCTTTATGTCCGATTTTCTTATGCACCAAGTTCGACAGTCATTAACTCTAATGTTTTATCCTGACAATTCTTTGTTTTACAACATTGAAGAGTTACATCATCACTTTTCGAAATGCAATTCATGGTGTCTGATTATATTGTGAGTTTTCTCTTGTAAATCAATTTTTGTGAACCCATGGATAGATAAAAAATTCGTGTTGTTTATGAATATGAGTTTCGTTGTAGAACCAATGCATCGCAAACAACTCAAAACATCAATGAGGTGTTTGGAGAAGATGTGGCGCATGAGTGCACTGTACATCGATGGTTAAAGAAGTTCTGGTCTGGTGACTTTACAATTGAATATCAGCCCTGTGGTAGATCTGAGACCAAAGTAGATAATGATGAGGTGGAAACTGTGGTGGAAGCAGATATATCTCAAACTATGCATAAGTTAGCAGCAAGGTTTGATGTTTCGATTCTAACTGTATTAGACCATCTGAAACAAATCGGCAAGGTAAAGAAGCTGGACAAGTGGGTGCCACAGGAACTGAACAAGCATCAAATGACACATCATCTTGAAACTTGCTGTTCTTTGCTGTCACAGCATAAAAGCAAACCATTTATGCATCGTATTGTTACGTGTGATGAAAAATGGATTCTTTTCAATATAGCAAGCATTTTTCATGGTGGTTGTGAAGAGATGAAGTACCAAAACACAATCCAAAAAAGAATATTCACCAAAAAAAAGCTATTGGTGTTTGTTTGGTGATCTAGTGCTAGTGTCATCCACTACAGCTTCATGAGACTTGGTAAGTCAATTACAGCAGATGTATACGTCAACCAATTGGATGAAATGAAGAGTGAACTTGCAATTAAACAACCAAGATTGGTCAACAGAGCAGGTCAAGTCTCTTGCAAGACAATGTTTGACCACATGTTGCACAAAGAACGCTACTCAAGTTACAGGAACTGAACTTGGAAGTACTCTGTCATCCACCATATTCACCATACATTACACCAACTGACTATCAGGTTTCCCAGGCATATATATGCCTTTAATCTCTCCACTGGTATGAAATCATCCACCTCAATAAAATGCACCATTCCCAGTCAAAGGGTTTTTGCCTCTTTTGTCATGCAAGGTACTTGGTGATACTGTTAGTAGTGCTGGTGTCACATAAAAAGCATCCAGTGCACTCTGTAAAGTGGGTGGTATTAGGAAGAGCATCAAACCAAAACAAACAACAGACCTTGGTATAGCTCTCAGCTTTGCCAGCTCCTGCCAAACTGTCCAACCTATGTTGACATGGAAAAGGGATGTTAAATGATGATGGTTATGATGATGAGATATAATACACTAGAGTGTAATATATATATATATATATATATATATATATATATATATATATATATATACACACATGATATATTACACCAGAGTGTAGATTGAGGGAAATATTGTGATATATTGATTTTTGAAACTGTTCCAAAACCAATACAATGGAAATCTAAAATATAGAAATTAAATTAGAAGTGAGGAAGATAAAACAAATGTTTGCACTTCACTTTATATTTCAAAATTTTGGGTTTTGTGAAAAGGAAAATAGAGGGTGCCTTTACCAAAAGATGTCCTCTCGACACCATCCTCAGTTTTCTTTTGACCAATGGATTTTAAAATCAAAATATAAGATGTTTTACCTTCCTTCTACTGTTACTCCTTTATTCTAAATTGGTATAGAAGTGTTTTAAAGCAATATATATGTCTGTCAGTTTTTGTTTCTAACTATCATTCTCTCTCTCTCTCTCTCTCTCTCTCTCTCTCTCTCTATATATATATATATATATATATATATATATATATATATATATATATATATATATTATATTATATATATATATATATATATATATATATATATATATATATATAAATATACAGGGATTAGCATGAGTTGCTTCTCCAACATACTGAACATTTAGAAATAGCAATCAAAGAACTACTGATTCCAAACTACAAATTTTTTCTCTAACGGATGGCGATATTTATGGCACACATAGAACAAAACCGAAGAGAAAAGCAAAAACAAACCTGCCTTTAGTTAATTGAGTACAACGTTTCACGGTTAAGAGTATGAAGGTACTCTATTCCGATCTTCAGCCCAATATTAGAATAAACCGTGAAACGTCGTACTCAATTAACTAAAGGCAGGTTTGTCTTTGCTTTTCTCTTCGGTTTTGTTCTGTGTGTGCCATAAATATCGCCATCCGTTAGAGAAAAAATTTGTAGTTTGGAATCAGTAGTTCTTTGACTGCTATTTCTAAATTTTCAGTATGTTGGAGAAGCAACTCATGCTAATCCCTGTATATTTATGATTATAAATGGTTTTACCGATAAAGGTTTTTTTCATACTGAACTACTTGGCAAAATTGTTAATTATTAATTTTATTACTAATTGACGATTCCCTGCCCTATATCTGTATATATATATATATATATATATATATACTAGACTAGACAATCCGTGACCCAACAGGTCACCAATAATTCAAGGTATCAGGAAAGTCTGAGTTTACCAGCAATGGAGTTTTGTTTCGTGTTTGTTTTTTCTCTTCCCTGTTATTTCGCATGCTTTCAACGAATGTGATATTGAAATCATGTGTAAACGGCTCCTTTCTCCAGAAAAATGAAAAAATTTAGCTGCTAGTTCTTGCATGCCCTGCTACTACGTAACAAGTATTTCGTGTCGTTTATCGCAAATAATGTTACGTGGGAGCAGAGCGTGCTAGAAATAGCAGCCAAATCTTTGGAGGTGTGATACGTTGAATACACTCGAAAGAAACCTATGGGAAAAAAAACTATTCACACCGAGGTTACGAACAGGTCTTTTACAAAATATTTACCGTATTTTTAAAGTCATTTTCACTTTAAAATATTTTGTCCATCATAATGTGTCTAATGGAAAAGTTAGAGTTTCTTCCCTTTCAGAGTTAAGTTATTTTCGGAGTATTTCCTCCAGTATGCACCATTTAAGGTATTTATAACCCCGAAACCCCGAATATCTCAATAACCACAGGTTCGATTTACACGAAACTTGTTTTATTCCGTTTGTATTCACATTTCAGGGGCATTTACTTTCAAAGTATTTTCCCATTATGCGCCGATTTGGCTGTGTATCATTGCAAGCAAGCAATCAAGATTGAAGTTCATTTTTAATGTTATATATATATATATATATATGTGTGTGTGTGTGTGTGTGTGTGTGTGTATGTGTGTGTGTGTGTGTGTGTGTGTGTGTATATGTGTGTGTATCATTAGTCTCATCTTCTTCAATTTTCCATCTCCATGCTAGTATGGTTTGGATGGTTTGACAGAATCCAATGTGTTGGAGGACTGTATCATGTTCTATTGTCAGCTTTCACATGGTTTCTGTGGCTGTATGCCCTTCCTAACCCCAACCAGTTTACAGTGTGTACTATGTGCTTTTTACATGGCAGCAACACTTATGAAGCTACGAAACAGTTCACCAGTGTATGAATCCCAAGATGTGGAGTCAGCTTTACGCTCAGAGTTGAACAGTTAAAGAATAAGAGAAAAGGGGCAGCGGGATCGCACATTATAATTATATTTTTATGGTAAATATTGAAATTGACAAGGCCTTGTATTTCTGCATAAGATTAATACTGGAGTTCACAAAGGAAACTCTTTATATACTCTCTATCTATCAGATATTGTCCCTTTGCCATTTAATCCAGTTTAACTGGTTTGTCTCTGACCAACAATTTTTTTGCACAATGCCTGATGATCAGAAGATTTTTAAGAAATGGCACCCAAAGTTGGGACCAAAAGAAGTACCTTCTGGATTTTTATTCACAAATTTCACTGCAAACTAAAGCAGTAGTGCTACATCATGGTCAAAACAAACAAAAACACATAAGTTCATAAAGGGGCTGTGCCCGCTTTCCACTTTACAGTAATATATGGAAGTCAAATAGGTCATTATATCTAAATTTTGACATCTATTCACAAACCCAACAACACATGATCACCCTTCAATTACTACCCCTCCACCTCTACTACTACCTCCCAAATACCCTGATTGTAAACCACCCCCATCTTCTTCAACTGACTCTCTTATCTCCTTTCGTTCTTCCCTGCATCAACATTCCTCACAACCCCACCGAGCCTCCTACTTCCTCCCCTCCCCCAATACTGCCTGTGCTCCACGTCTAAACATTCCATCTCTGCATTATGATATGAAATTTAAGATTTGGTTTCTACCCTGATGACGGAGGCTCGGTTTATCCAATGTTTATTTGCTTCCATTACTGGCTGCATATTCTGGTGAACTACATCTGTTAACATTATTATGGATCTCTGAGCCCCCAGAAACAGCTGTTGGACTTATAACACCTTACTTCTTCCCCTTTAATTTTCTCTGACGTTTTGTACCACCAAGTATCTAACTTCTGCTATGGATCAAGTCGCAATATGTGAAACATTCTCAGAAAGTATTGCTTGACCAACAACCTACGATACAACACAGAGAAGTTGCACAGCTCTAATGCAACACAACAGTTACATACATCCCAGAAAAAGATCGTGCATGGTCATATTTCTAGAAGTGGTATCAACATTGACAGCCAGAACGTTATGTCTTGAAATAACAACTGGAATATTAGATCTCATATTGAAGGATTTGTATTTGTAATGCAGGCGCATGAAATAACTAAAAAGTACCTGAGGCACAAAAGAGACGGAGGTGCAGGTAGGCCACGTAGATGTGACAATTGATGCAGGTTTTATGGAACCAGCATTAAAGATGTCTGAAATGTCAAGATGTTACCTTTCTGTGTGATATGACGGCCTTGTCAGAACACTGTACAATGAAATCTGTATAAAGAATAATTTTGAGAAGACCCATATATGAAGCTATAATGACATAACCACTTATAATTTGAAAGAAGACTGGTGAAATATCTCTGTCTATACTTCGATAAAATTAAAGAATAAGAGAACAGGCATAATCATCTGGTATCAGAAAAAAGAAAATATGTACAATTATTGAAATTTGTTACCCAAGAGATGTCAACATTATGTTAAACGATTAGTGTAAAAGACAACATCTATAGTGAACTAGCGAGGAATCAGCACATACTCCATGCAAACTATAATTTTAGATTTCTACCAATAATTATTGGATAACTCGGCTACATGACTAATTTGTCTTGGAACTAATCTTGAGCAGCTGGAATTCACAAAACCAGGAAAGGCATTTCCAATCAAAAGATTCCAGATTTTGCTGCCAAAGGTGCCATCAAAATACATAAAACATTCATCAAGTTCAGCATAAACACATGATTCGCGTTTGTAATATCATTTATATCTGAGCTTATGAGTACGTATGTATATAGATACGTGTATGCATACATGTGTACATGTATATATATCTCTGCATGCATATCTACATACATGTATACACACAGTCACACACACATACAAACATACATGCATGCATACAAATATACATAGAAACATACATACATAGACACATAAATACATACATACAAAGATACATACATACATGTATGTATATATTTATGCATGCATATCTACATACATATATACACAGTCACACACACATACAAACGTACATACATGCGTGCATACATACCTACATACATACATACATACATAAATACATACATACAAACATACATACATACAGACAGACAGACAGAATGACATGACATACATACAGGCATGCATACATAACCAACGCAGTTAATTGTTGACCAACAACCGGATCACTAACTCTCACTTTGAAGAGTATATATTTGCAAAACAAGAAATATAAAACAAATCCCTGATGTGTAAAAGAGACAGAAAAAACACCAAATGCAATAACCGATGCACACTTTGTGGCGTTAACACTGAAGATATCACCCACATCATAAGCAGTTGTCCAAAAATGTTATCCACTGAAGTGACAAGATATTGTAGCCAGGACACTGTATAATGTGATCCATCAGAAGGATAAACCTGAGGCTAAAGAGGTAAGTGCGGTGTAGGCCATAATCTCTTATAATATAAAAGCGTATTTGTGGAGCATCTTAGTGAAAACCTCAATAGAATGTTAGACCAGATATAGGGATTCAGGACAGAGAAGAGAAACTACGTACAGTAATGGAAATCATTTGCCTGGCATATGTCAATACAAGACTAAAGAGCGGTGATAAAAAAACAGTTACTCTGAATTACTCTACCTGGATTACAAGTTCAGGTTTATACCAGTAATTATTGGAGCACTGGGATAAATAACACAATGCCCCAGCACCACTCTTGAGAAATTAAACTAGAAAGGAGAAAAGCTAACTGGAAGATTACTGTCAAAATATGTAAAACTTTCAAAAAAATTTAGCATCTAAACACAAATGCACATGTTTAGACGTGCAGTTATATAAGAATACATACATTAGACAAAACATACAAACCTGCACGTGCTCTGACTCAAATACTTACACAAACATACGCGAATACCCTGTTGGTGTTAGGAACATCGGGTTTAGGTTAGAAACTGACTCATTCTCTGTTAGAAAGGAACGTAAAAATAACACACGTAACATTGATATATAAGACTGCTTCAAGATTCGGATGAAGGACATTTCTTTCTCGGCTTGAAACCGGCTCTAGAGTGGTGAGAAATTGGAAAGATAAAACTAAGAACAAACACGCACGCACACACACACACACACACACACGGACGCACGCATACACACACATACAGATACACACGCACGCAAGCACGCAGACACACACATACAGAGACGCGCGCGCGCACACACACACACGCACGCACGCACGGACACACATTCACACACACACACCTACGCGCGCGCACGCACACACACACATACAGATACACACGCACGCACGCAGAGACACACATACAGACATACACGCGCGCACGCACACACACACACACATGAGCGCACTCACGGACACATACACACACACGCGCACGCACGGACACACATACATACGCACATATAGTCTGCTTGTAAATCTTCACCAATGGGAAGTAGGAAATGAAAGAAGCTGGAATGGTATTTGTTAGAAACAAGAAACTGATTGAGCGCATAACGTAAACTAATGGTGTGAACGAGAATCTTGCAAATATCAAAGTGAAGTTCAACGCTTAATATGGACATCGTCCAGTCCAGGTTTATGCACCAACAACATCATAGGAAAAAGAAGTCGATGAACTTGTGAGCTGATATCTGTGTGCATGCTGAAGACCATCGTTGCATGGTGGTCGGCGGTGAGAAAGAATGACGCCGTAATTCTCTAACTGAATGAAAGATCAGGCTGGCTGCATGTATTTATAAATAAAGCAAACTCACGAATGTTCAAACACAGTTTATTGATAGAAAACCGTGCATATAAATATGCAAATTATCACAGATTCACTGATTGTTAGAATAGTGAGCAGGAATAGATTTACTGCATTGGTTTAACCATTAGCTATCTGGAAAAAAAAAAGAAAAAATGCAGATACTGTAACCACTGCACATTGTTGAAACTTGGAGAAGAGAATCACAATGTCCTGTTTGACGGCTACCTGTAACCTGTCTTGCTTGAAAGCTAGCTGTGGTCTGCTGGTATTTAGGCGCCAAACTGTTTAACTAGGGTAAAGGGGCGCGAATCTTTAGAATATTCGAGAAGCCTCCATGCCACAACTTCATGCTGATTGGTCGATTGTTAGATCGATCCTGTGAAACTGTTGTGGTTAACTCGTGATCGTGAACGGATAATTTCACGGCCAGGGTTCGAATCCCAACGACATAGTCGTGGACATCACAGATCTAACTGGCTTATTACCACAAGATTATAATGGGAATGTGTGTGTGGGGGGAGGGGGGTTCAAGACAAAGACTGACAAACAAGGACATTGAGACAGAAATTAAATGGAGTAACATGTAATAGGCCAATGAAATCAAAGAAAACGAAGAACACAAGAGTTTGCAACACCTAACAAACTGAAAGTCGTGAAGAGCTAATTTATAAAGGGAAAGAACAGAAAATGGATATGGATAAGCTATGGCAGAAGAACAAGAAAAAAAATAATGTAAAGGAAGCAGACTTCACAAGGACTATTCTTTGTTTGAGTGTGATGTCCAATGAGCTTCAGTGACCCTGAGAACTATGTCAGCTGAGTGGAAGCTCCTGATAGCGCTTTCCATGCTGGACAGGTCAAAGGATAGGGGCCAAACTAATACGGGCTACCTTTTCTCAGAGGCAATAATGGGTCTGCACAGGTAGCACCCCTACCAAGAAAAAGTAAAGTTAGAGAAGCGTCGATGACAAATCGAAACTAAGAAAACCCGAGAGAAGAAGACAGTACTCAGTCAAGAGAAAAGTTGTAGAGGGCTTTGTTGGATAGGAAGTGAAGGGCTTAAGAACCCTTCACGACGAATATTATGAACAGTGTGACAGTTATCAAGAAGGTCGAAATAATCACCGAATGCTGAGTGGTAGTGAGTGTAGTAAACATTAAAACGTTAAGATCGAAATAAAGGGACAACCTGGTAAAGCCAAACAATCAGAGTATTGACAGAAAAGAAACCAGAAAGGCAGGAGGAATCGCAGCTAGACCAGACCAACCGATATATGAAACTACTAATGACATAAATAGCTAGCTGTATCACGTTGATGAGTGGCATGATTTCAGTATGTGAAATAGAAGTTAGCTCGAGAGACACAAATGAAACCCAGAGTGAAGCTAACCGACAACATTAAACAAACTAATCGGGAAATGTCTACTGGTGAAATGGCATCGTATTGGCGAAGGTAATGTAGAATACGTAGGAACTTGTGTAAGAAGGAAAATTAAAAACATTAAAAACTGAAATGCGTATAGGTATGATACAAAAAAACAACAGAAAATAATAGAAGACAAGAAAAGAAAATTTAAATAAAAGCGAGTATATGGAACAACAAGAGCATTTGCTTGCTTGACAACAAAAAAATTACGAATCAAGATAAAAAGAATGTTAATATAAAAAGGGTGAAGTAATTTTACGGAAATATGTATCATAATGAGAGTGAATCTGCCTTCCATACCAATGTAAGAAATCACCGAATGAGAAGTGAAATATGCAATCAAAGAGATAACGAGAATGTATCAAGACCCGTCAACATGCTGATCAATACCATCATTCAGGAAGACGAAGTTATAACTGGAGACCTTTTTATTTATAATTTGTGTCAGAAGAGATCATATTAGAGTTATGGAAAAATTACTTTCACTTACTCCAGTCATTAGACTGCGGCCATGCTGGGGCACAAAGGATGCATACATGCATACATACATGCATACATGCATACATACATACATACTTACATGCATGCATGCATGCATGCATACATACATACGTGCATACATACATATATACATACATACATCTTTTAACCATGAAGTGTCGAAGTGCATCCCTTGACCAAGTTTGCATACATGAGGCTGATAACATCATAGGAGTTGGAAGGCAGCTCCTTGAGCAACACTTTTTGTCTGATAACCTAGAATACATGCCCAAAGAAGTTGCACAACTCTACTGCAACG
>NC_142944.1:1106475-1151475 GCF_046866305.1 Octopus bimaculoides
CAAGCTTGTTGAATATTTGGTGCGGTATTGCTCTCTGCCAAATAAGTTTATTGTTAAACGTGTGCACGCTATCAACAAAATGGAAAGGACTTTGGAAAGGTACAAAACACAAGTACAGGAAGTGACTTCTCCATAATAGTTACTATATATACGGCATCAAACAATTGAAAGGGTAAAACAATTGGGATAGAACCGACTAGAATTTTACTTGATTGAAGCACAAGAAGTGCTGAAGTTATTGAAAGACCGAAATATCAAAGAAATCTGCGGCTGCTGCTGGTGCTGCTGATGATTTTGACGCTGCCGCCACCTGATGATGGGTATCTACAGGGTTAGCGGGAACACTGCTGGGTTACATACAGAGACTGATAACGTCCAGATAAAGAAAGGAGCACGACAAAGAAACATGGCATCATCCAAAGTTTTCCTGGTTTGCAAGGAAAGCATCTTGAGAAAATCATCGAAGAAGAAACGAGAAAAGAAAAAAATGAATACAACCGATCCCATCATCTCAGACTCATTGTAAGCTGTAAAGAGGCAGCAGAAGAAATACTGTGAGAGTTATATGACACTAATGAGACCAAGTGATTGAACTTGAACAAAATCAACGATCGTGGTAAAGGATCAAGTCCAAAAGTAATCATAGTGGAGGAGAATGAAAGAGAACAAGTAGAACATTACTTGCAGCTAGGAAAAATGAGTAGAAAAGAGGAAGAAACAAAAAGGAGAATAATGTTAGGTCGGGCCTTTTTCAAACAAGCTCAGCAATGATAGGAAACCAAACCAATATACAGACTCAAGAGAAAAATACGAAACCAATGCGTAACAACAGTAGTTATTTATAGACCAGGAACGTAGAACTCAGTACCAGAGATGAAGATGAAATTAATAGTGTCAAGAAAAGGGTCAAGGATTGGAATTGTATATAAAGGAAAGCAAACGTAGAAGAAAATGAGTGAAAATGGACGATATTTTTACCACAGTAAGAAGAGAAAATGGCTGTTAAGAGGTTACATCAACAAAAGAAAAAAGAAGGCAGTCAACAAACTTCTCAACAAAAATTCCTTACAGAATGGTGAAGAATGATGGCAAAAAAAAAAACGATAAGAGGTGGCTCAACAAAGTTGAGAAATTCTGAAACAGCCAACTATTAATATAAAAAGTTGGAGAAAAAGCGAAAAAGGAAAATAACTGTCAGTGGTATGGAGAGGCTTTCATCCAGAAGAGAATTGACAATGGTTAATAAAACAAGAAAATTATTAACATTTATACATCAAATAATTTCAACACAGATTGTATGATGAAACAGATCGGAATGTTTGCCAACTTGTTCCTCCATAAAGTAGAGCACTTTAACATGTTAATTATTAATAGTGACCTATAGGAGAGAATATTTCAAATATGTATATATATATATATATATATATATATATATATATATATATACTTTGTGACTAATCGTAATTTATGCCCTTTCAATTTATGGTTAATCACCTATTCGTTTCACCTCTCCCATTCTCCGCCTCAATTTTGTGACGATTCGACAACAATACAAAGTAATAACACGACCAAAACCTGTCATTGCCTCTTCTCCGATGAGCGTGGAATGAAGTGAAAAAATGGACTCAGTGACTGCACATTTCATCAGATACTTTGTTTGATGACTAGTACTATAGAATGTGTTAGTCCCTACTTTATTTAAATATACAACTGCACAAAGATTTAATTAGCTCTGTTGTCTATGAAATCTTTACGATTTGTTTGCCATTCCAGTCAACTTGTAGGAACATTTACGTATGGAATAGTCGTAACATTCAAAATATTGTGGAATAGAATTAGGCTAAGTAAAATGCAGTGTTAAATATAATATAATATGTAATTTCAACATTAATATAATATGTATATACACTGCGTTCCAAATTATTAACGACGTAACATTTGTTATCGTATTCAAAAACTATATGCTAGAATTCAATGAAATTTCCACAGAATGGCAAAGTTATATGAGCGGTTGCTTTTGCGCAAGTGTAAACAAATTGCAGCCATTTGCATTATTTCCACGAACTTTCAGTATTCCAAATTATTAACGAGTGGCCCGATAATCATGTAATTATGGGTCGTAAATGTGATTTAACTGCTTCAGAGAAATCTATAATTACTTCAGAACTTGCAAAAGGTAAATCAACATTAGAAATACCTAAAATAATTGGGAGATATCACCAAATTGCGAAAAAATTGTTACAGTTCCTACGAAGATACGTAAAAGAGTTGAGAAGGTCAGTCGAGGGCTGTTTCTCAACGTATTCTGAAACGAGTTAAGCGTGAAGCTGTAAAAAAGCTAGGTCTTACAAGTGGAGAATTTTTCAAGCGCATTGGCGAAACAGCTGTATCCAGAACCATCCGATGTTATGATGTCATCTTTCGAAAAGGTTCGGTAAAATAGCGACATCAGTTAAAAGGCCACCTTCATACAAAATACACATAAAAAATTGTCTGAAATGAACAGAAGATAACATGAAAGTCGACTTTTCAAAAGTTTTGTTTACGGATGAAACTCGTGCTACCCTTGATGGACCTAACGGTTGGAGCGAGGGATGAGTTGTAAATGGATAAGATCGTCATCGACGCTTGAGAAACCAGCAAGGAGGAGATTTGGGAAGGTATTATTGAAGGCATTATGGTAGGTCCTTGGAAAGTGCCAGGCAGTGTTAAAATGACCGCGGATGCTTACGTAGCCTTTCTGAAGGAACACCTTGAACCTTGGTTAAAAAAGCAAAGGATCACCTTCAAGACTACCATAATATTCAGGCAAGATAATGCACATTCGCACCCAACGAAGAAAACTACAGAGTATCTGTAACAATTAGGCTTCTATGGACCTCGGAAGATGAAGTGGCCTTGCCTGTTCTACGATTTAAACCCAGTAGAAAACTTGCGGAGTATTCTAAAGCGACGAGATTACGAGAATGGACGCCAATTTAGGAGCAAGGATGAACTTTGGCAGGCAATAGTGGCTGTATCCGGTGGTATCATATCAGAGGAGATCTAAAAATTAGCATATTCCATGAACCTGCGCCTTTTCTAACTTATTTCAAACAAACGTTCATATGTCCCTTACTAACCAGCTCACCTATCATTTTTGCATGTTATTTCATTGTTCATTTCTATTTTTTCTGTGTTTATAACTGTGTTTATAAAAGAAAGAGAAACTTCAGCTACGAATTTTTTTTATCTAACAAAACGTATTAATTCTTTGTTATGTTTAAAAATTTGCTAACATTCAGCATCCTTTTTCTTAGACAGTTACTTAAAATTGGAATTAAACCTATAAAGTTTAAAATATGTACTGGTTTTAATTTTGTATGCTATCGAATGCTTGTAGTGGCCTCTGTCGTAAAATAGCCTAGTTTTGAACCTTTGCATAAGGCAATCTCAATCAGTAATCTTGAAAATGTATAAATACACTTTTATTCCACATCTCTCTTGCGTTTACAAGGATTTAGGCTGCAGAAATACTGAAGTGTGAATCTAGTGCCACTTCGTGATTATAGTTTTAAAAGCCCATAACTCCCAAACTACTTCAACTAGAAATTTCAGCTATACTATTTCTGCATTGCATTGAGTCAGCACACCAAGTTTGGTAAAAACTTGAGCAGGCGTTATGCAACCCGCCCCGCAAGAATTTTTCATGATTTGGGTCAAAAGTGGTGGTCGATTTCTTAAGTTGGGGGTGACGTTTTTTTTTTTTCAAATAAAGCAAAATAAATGTTAGTTTCCTAACTTTTATAAAATTATTTATCGAATTACAGTTTAGGGTTATTAGGTTGTGAAAATGTCATAACCCTAATATATATACGTGTATATGCATATATGTGTGTGCGAGTGTGTGTGTGCGTGCGTGTGTGTGTGTGTGTGTTAGGTAGATAGAAAGGGATGGCGTTATAGCAACCGATTATTCAATATTGATCAATATATTGTGGAATACCTAGGAGTGTAAAAATTGTGAGTGTTGAAAGGCAAAGGGGAATGCTATTAAGAGTAATACTAGAACTGTTGACCTTTGACTTTATTTTCATTTTGTTTTTTTTACTGCTTCACTTTTTTCTCAGTCCAAAGGTTAATGATTCTAGCACCATCCTTAATACCTATCCCCTTACCCTTCAATACCCACTTCCTCTACACACCAACATATTCTGCAATATATTGACGAGAATTACATAGTCAGCTGCTATTCATTCAATCTCCGTTACCATCTTTCACACACATATATAAACTGTAAATTTACGAATTTAAGATCTTCATTTGTACTCTGAAGATTTCAAGGTTCAAAAGAAACACGATTAGTTTTGTAAGAACCGTCATCCGGACAAACGACTTCTTGCGTCTATGTATGCTTATGTATGTATGGACAGATGCACAGAATAATTTATGTATATTCGTAGGTACGTATGTGCGCATGCATATGTAATTGTCTGCATACATGTGTGTGTGTGTGTGTGTGTGTGTGCGTGCGTGTGTGTGTGTGTGTGTGCGTGTGTGTGTGCGCGCGTGTGTGTAAATGTACAAACACACACAGAGACACGGTTGGTTTTTTTAAGAGTTGCTTTTCCTCGCATTCGGTAGTAAAATGTCTTTATTTGGGAAGTCTAGTGTGTGGCATTATTCTGTAATAATGCCCTTATATATATATATATATATATATATATATATATATATATATATATATATATATATATATATATATATATATATATATATATATATATATATATATATATATATAAATGAGGTGGTATCAAAAAGTTCCCGGACTAATAAAAAATAACTTTACCTAAGTTTTAAGACACACACACACACACACATACGTTTATCAATTCGTTTAGCAAGATTCCTGATGTGAAATCGTGTGTTGAAACAGATATTGTTGTATTTCGGGACGGTCATTTTTTCTTTCTTTTTTGCCAAATAAACACACGCACTATATATGTTTTCTGCACTTGTTTATTACTTTTCTTATTCTGTTATTTTAACTCATGTCCATTGTCCGGAAATCTTACGTCACACATCTGTGACTTCTTTAGTAACACTTTTCGTTTTCGTCTGTGTTTTTGTTCCACTTACTCCATTGTTCTGATTGGTTAGTTTTTAGGTGCAAATTGTCCCCTAAACAATTGCGCCAAATTACACGGTCAACTAATCAGATGCGCTAAAATGGATTGCGTGTTCCGTTGGCGGAAAAAACTGTCATCTCTTCTGGGAGCTGACTATTCTCTATACGAACGGCAATTCTTGACTGTTCTATGTTTTTGGCACTCGCCATTGACCACACGCAACTCGTCTCCAGCAACGATGTTCTGACACCAGCCAGTCCCCGCTTCCATCTTCTCCAACAGACGCTTGTCTACATCATTGCTGTATGAACACTACACGATAAACAAACCAACGGCTGCCTATCAACTCCACCAAACAGTACGTCAACTTTGTCTACAGAACAACAGTCCAGCCAAACCACGAATATCTCTCACACATTCTTGTTATAACCCATATTTTATTTCATCTATGTCAATCATTGTATTTTATAACGGAGAATAAATCGTCGCTTACCAGCTCATTTCATCTCAAGTTAGACATTTCAACATTTTCCTTATTAACCATCTTCGTTGTAAATGCTTGTGGGTTGGAAGCAAACTTGTGATTGATACTGACTCGCTCAAAAATTCGCATGCAATAGTGGAGTTTCTCGCTCTCGTCCTGAGTTCATGTTTTTAAAATGATTAGTTTTTTCCTCAAGAGCTCGGTGTAACGAGTTGCCATAAAGTTTCGTCAACTTTTGTCTAAGGTAGAGGTGGTAAAGTGTAAACTCATTTTTCTCCTTATGTTTTATTGTTATAGTTAACCATCCGATATGGCGGCGCACGTTGTTGATGTTTTCAAATTTTGTTTTCCATCTTGGTTGTTTCCGTTTAGTAATTTTGTTACTTTGTTCACTGTAGACTTCTCCTAGATGTTCTTTAAAAGTAATAGCGGCTGTGTATATAAGAGTATTAATATTCCAGTTATTAACATCATATGATTCCATGTGCTCTCCAGCGACATCGTTGATAACTTTAAACATGAGATCGGTCGGATTTTTTCTCATTCTTGTTGGAAATGGTCTGTTGCTCAACGAAAGCGTCGAGAAAGTAACACATTTTTTTGTGAATTGTAATTTTAAAATGTTTTTTGAGTTGGATGTATTCCGCAGTATTTGCTACTGAGTCAGCTAAATTTGGAGACACACTCGAATTTAGTGATGGCGGAAGCGGTGGTTTGTTTACATTATTTTTTTACGCCGCTTCTGGCAGATTTTGGCCCATTCTCAGTGTTTCGGGAGGATCGAAGATCAGTTGATTTATTTTTTAAATAAAAGATGCTTCTTGTTGGCGCTGTTTCGCTGTGAAGGTATTTAAGTTGGGATAAGCTTCGTCCCAGTATTGTTTTAACTGCTTCATGTATCTGATTGAAGGGTCATCTCAGGCTTTTTCATAGCACTGAAGTAAATCTTGGTCTAGTTGCTGAGTCCAAGTAAAATGAGAAGAGTACTTATGTATGTATGTGTATCTGTGTATGTATGTATGTATGTATGTATGTGTGTGTGTGTGTGCGTGCGTGTATACACGCACACACACATTTCTACAGCATATAATGTGCCCATCTGTCATCAAAACAATAGCCATTTTCTGGATTGTATGCATTGAATTAGAATTTTTATTTCGAATCGGAAATGATTTGCTCTAATATATTTAATAATTAATATTTATAGCTTTAGTCAGGATAGACACCGCCTGTGATTTCCTCCACCCACGCGCCTTTCCAGACGGCACGTCAGTGACCGACTCCACCAAGAAGTTATTACAGTGAGGTACAGTCCCCAAAGTTGTATGTTGGTATCACAGTAAGGCAAATTTCATTTAGTCGTAAAGTGTATATCATTGTCCCTTTAGTTGTAAATAGTTTCTCTCGGAGGCATCGCACAATTTCTGAATAAAATTTCTTAATTCAACTAAAAACACGAAATCCCATTAATAAAGGTGATAGGGGAGATAAATCTCAAAGCAGAAAAGGACGAGGGACAGGTTTGAGTGGGGTGAGATCGTGTGATCCTGCAAATTTGTCACGTGATTTGTTAGGAAACATTTAAAATTTTGCCAGTAAACAAGATTTATTCGTGATTGATACGATTATAATTGCTTCTTATTTAAGCAAGAGGCTAGCAAATTTGACGGCGGTTAGGTTAGGTCATGGGGGAGGGTATGTGCCATTGCAGCGCGTCGTTTCATCCCCCATTTGTTGGTATCTGCTCGGGTCACTCCAAGCAACTCTCTGAGCAGTGTCCTAAGCAATCCACATCTCTGTGAAATACTTCCTCATCTGCTGCGACTATGTTGCATGTAGCCGACCAACACGAGACGTCACTCCAGCCAGATCCCCCCAAAAATAGAACACGTGACACAAAATCCTACTCGGAAAATCGAACAACATGATAAAATAGTCTTAAGCTGGCGCTCGCGAGTCATACAAGTCAAAGGATACATCACAGTTTCTGAATAGAGTTTTTGGTTCGGGTATGAAATCCGACCAAAGAAAACTCATAAACTTGCGAAGCGTCTGGGTATCAAAGGAATTCAGGTGGCTCCTAGGGAGCTCCGGACAACTATAGAGTAGGACATGGAGGACCAGAGAAAGAGAGACCTAAAAGATATGAATCTTTGTTCTCTTGCTCAGATATTGGCAGCGGCAAACACACTTGTCCAGTGAGTCTACACTTGCACTATGACAATAATATTATAGATTTCTTGTGCGAAAGTATATCATAATTTTTCAATTGTATCTTTTAGCTTCCGTGAAGTGGATTATATCTGGAGGAATGTAAACAATGTTAAAGGGGTCGCAAAAGTAGGGCGATTTGAAGGGGAACACATTGTGGGAGCAAGGAGAACAAAGGGTTTTCGTTATAGAACTGACCTATGGCATTGAGAATTCTGTCGAGGGTCCAAATTATAGTTAGATACAGTTTCCCCTACAGCTATAATATATAACTTACTCTTATGTAAACCACAGTAATAGTCATTAAAATGTGGAATAGATAAGAGATTCGGTGGTTTAAAGTAACAAGTACAATTCTTCTATGTGAAATCTATGTATGATATATAAATAACACATCGAGTAATGGGTTGCGATTTAACTCTATTCCAGTTTAACACCATAACAGCTATAGACAAGTTCTGGGGCCAGCAGCAAACTTAACCATTTTTTAGGTAATTTCTTTTGTAATAATTTGAAAAATATTATTTATTTGAATTTTCTTTATTTTTCTTATTTCTTTTAGTTGCAATGTATGTATATGTGTGTGTTTGCGCGTGCGCGAGTGTGATTTGGAATAAATATTCTTGGTTTATTATTCTATTTGTTTCTTTGAGACTTCACAGAATTGCACGTTTTTCTAATGTTGTGAAGTGTTTTGTTGTTTATCCACCAGAAAACACCTGCCATAATATGCCACTCTTCAGACGGGTCTTAATACCTTCATAGAGCAGATGCTTCTTAGAAATTTTCAACATTTTCTGAAGACAATTTCTTTAAACACATTACATAGATTGCTTCTAACAGTTCAGGAAATTTTCGACAAAGCAAATTTACAGCCACCCTTCGAAATTTCTCGATCAATCATTGTTATTTTCTCTTTATCAAAACAATATTCTCGTGATTTAAAGTCTGGCCATTTCTCGCAAATTATTATTATTGTTGTTGTTGTTGTTGTTGTTGTTGTTGTTGTTCTTCTTCTTCTTCTTCTTCTTCTTCTTCTTCTTCTTCTTCTTCTTCTTCTTCTTCTTCTTCTTTTTCTTCTTCTATCATAGGTTTTATTGGAACTCCTGGAGTCTGGCATGTGTAGCGAGCTTGCTGCTTGCAGCAGCCTACGGTACCATGTTTTCTGTTCTTTTCAACTATTTGATACTTTCCTGATTATCCTGGCCATGTCAAGGAGGCAAGCCTTTTGTAACAGTTCTACTGGGCACTCTATTATAATTTCCTTTATATTTCTCTTGATACCTTCTGATACTGTCTCCAAGGACCCAACAATAACTGGCACTATCTTCACTTTCTTCATTTTCCATAGCCGAGCTATTTCGTACTTATTTCGCCTTCATTCTTGACCATTCTTGGGTCAAAAGGGTACGCAACACCAACTATATAGCACATGTGGTGCATCTTGTCGACCACCACTAGGTCCGGTTTGTTATGCTCTAGCACCTGATCTGTATGGATTGGGAAATTCTAGAGGATTTTCCAAGTCTCCAACTCCGCCACTTTTGGCGGTTGGTGCTAATATCACATCTTGCCTCTCTCTCTAGCCTCCACTTTTCGCACAGCTTTCAATGTAGCACTTTCGCTACCTTATCGTGTCGTCATAACTTGTAGTGGTTTTGGGTAAGTCTACGGCATTTGTTCGTACTATTATTGTTGTTATTATTATCGAAAAAGCAGCACACGCCGTCAAAGTGACACTTGGGTACAAATATACGAAACTTAACATGCCCGTCATGACTGCCTGGCACGAGGCACATGCATTACAACTATGTGCGTGACATGGTAACCTCATATTGAGATAGCCTTACAAGTGGGGCCCAGTTAGAATTTTCTTCAGGTCGAGTAGCCGCCCCGCTCGAAAGGTCCCTGAATAAGGGTTGTTTAAAGATGGTAATTGAAACACCCATGTTTCTAAAGGCGACTTATCCAAATTCCAAAGAATTCCACTCAACACATGGCTGTGATGCCCCCCCCCCCCACTACTTCAGTTCGTGATCAGAGGTGCACATATCGCCAGCCGCTAAGGCTCTTGCTCAACTGGTTAAAGTCAAGAAACTGACAAACAAAACTGTAGTGTTGAGCAGAATATTTATTGTAGCCCATCTTCTAATGATATTCTTCCTCCAATTGTTCATTGCCTTTGTGTGGTCAGATGTTGTCCACTGTCTCCGCCGTTCAACTCGCACTTCAATGGTGTTTGTCAAGGATCGCTTTGCTGTATCCTAAAGCTCTCTCTGTCTAATGTTCACGACGTGTTGAATTTATACTGGTCGACAAGCTGAGGACGAAGCGCACCAAAAGAAAAAAAAATCATTATTGAAGCCTATTCGACACGAAGTCGTGATTGGTCAGATTTTGTTGATCACGTGGGCAATATTCTAGCGAATCGTAATATCGAGCGATTGCTGAATATTTCCACTACAATACCAAGACAGAACATATACATGGTAACACTTCTAATCAGTTAAGATAAGAAGCCATGAGAGCCACTGCCTGATTATTATTGTCCGTCGTTACGTTCTGGGAGTTCGACTTTGTCTTTCATCCTTTCGAGGTCAATAAATTAAATAACAGTACAACACTGGGGTCGATGTTATCGACTAGTTTCTTCTCCCAAAATTTCAGGCCTTGTATCTATTGTATCTATAGTAGAAAGGATTATTATTATTATTATTATTATTATTATTATTATTATTATTATTATTATTATTATTATTGTTCAGTAGTTTTATTTTTATAACGTGCTTTCACTTCACTACCGAGCGCAGCTCTGTGTGCCTTTGGTATGTGCTGTGGTTTGCTGTGATGCCCTTATGGTTACTGTATTGAAAATGTTTTGCGTAGGATGTGTGCAGTGCCCGGTAGTGCTATTTTCTGTATGTTATATATATTTGTAAGTCCTGGTGGTTTTGTTATGTATTTGTCTGAATTTTTTTATCATACCTAAGTCGCCTACTATGATAGGAATTGTTTTTGTTTTTAGATTCCACATTCGAGGTACCTCTATTTCCAGGTCTTTGTATTTTGAAAGTTTTTCCATTTTTTTTAGAGAGACGTTGTCATCTGCTGGTATTGATACATCAATTAGAAAGCATTTTTTTTCTTCATGATCTTTGACAACTATATCTGGTCTATTTGCCTTAATTTCTCTATCTGTGTGTATTGGCATATCCCAGAGTATGGTTGCTTTCTCGTTTTCTGTGACCTTTTCTGGCGTGTGTTTATACCATCTTTTTTCTGTTGTTATTCCATAGTGTTGGCATAGCTTCCAGTGTATATAGGTCCCAGCTCTGTCATGTCTGTGAATATATTCCTTCTTAGCCAGGACTAGGCAGCCAGAGACAATATAATTTATTGTTTCTTGTCCGTCTCCACATATTCTACAGTTACTTGTTATGTTTCTTTTCATTTTGTTTTATTATTATTATTATTTATGGTTTCTTTTCATTATAATTTTATATCAGCTGCCTTAGTACCGGACATCCCCCGGAGGCCAAGAGTAGCAAGGACATTTTTGTTTTGCTATGCATGCTAAAATTATCACCACATTTATTCCATTTTAGGTGGAGAGTGCTTTCTGTAGTATATGGGTTGTACCCATCAAGGTTATCTTTTGTAGTTCACAGAGATTGGAGTTACCAGGGAGTTGCTTAATATACTTCTCAGCTCCCTTCTTTATCATTCCCAACGCACCAATTACTACTGGTAATATCGTAGAACTAAGCTTCCATAATTTTGTGATTTCAATTTGCAGATCTTTATAGTGAGGAAGCTTTTCGTATTCCTTTTCTTGAGACATTTTGATCTTGTGGGACAGACACATCTATTAACAGGCAAGTTCTTCTGTTGTAGTCGTTGATCACAATGTCTGGTCGATTGGAGTCAATTTTTCTGTCTGTTTGTATTAGGAAGTTCCAAAAGATGGTGACGCCCTCGCCATTTACTACATCCTCTGGATGGTGCCTGTGTCACTTATCATGGGATTTAATTTTGTAGTATTTACAAGCATTCCAGTGGATGTACTGCCCTAGTTTGTCATGTCTTATGAGGAACTCCTTTTCAGCAAGGACTGCACAGCCAGAAACAAATGATCAACTGCCTCTGTGAATTTTCCACAAATTCTTTAAGGACGTTTGCATGGTAGTTTTTGGTAGGCAAGCTATGATCTTGCACTTCAATAACAAAACCTTCTGTTTTCCCTTTCAGACCTGTCCCTTGTAGCCATTGGTGTGTTAGATTTTGATCAATATCTGGCTTGAACAGGCGGTTAGGGTATTTTCCATGCAGGAATTTACCTTTCCAATTGTCTTCGATATTATTCATTATTATTATTGATGTTGTTGTTGTTACTGTTATTATTATTATTATCATCTTTTTTCAATTCTCTTTCCATTTCTTGCCAACGATTCTATGTGGTGAAAAGATTAGAAAACAAGGTTCCCACAAAAAGCCTTCTTGGAAACAGTGTATTCAACACCAAATTCAGCTACTTAGGTCTGACATACAATGTTTAACCCTTTAGCGTTCAGATTATTTTGTAAAATGTAATGTTTATTTATTGCATTGTTTTGAATTTATCCTGCATTATCTCGTAATCATACATTTGAGATTTCAATTTTTTATTTTTATAATGACATTGTTAGGTAGGTGTGAAAGACCAAATATGGCCAGTTTAAACATCAAACATGTAGAAAAGTTTGGGCCAGATATGGCCAGTTTAAATGCTAAAGGGTTAAAAATCCCTAAGTTTAACAAGATTATCAAACCAACAAAAACACGAAAATTAAAGAAAAAATATAATATGAAAACCATAGTTGACATTGATGCCACCATAGAAACCATCAAGCAAAAGGTATGTGCTAAAGCTGCTCGCATAGCATGGTATGAAGAGTACATTAGATTCTTCAGAGATAATAACATGTTAAAAAATAACGCCAAAAATTTCTACAAGAAGATAGGGAAAACACCAGTAACAATAAAGTCTGTCCCATCAAAAGAAGAAGTGCAGGAATTTTGGAATAAAATCTGGGCAGAACATAAAACACACAATGAAAAGGCCTCTTGAAGTGATAGAATTTTCACTGACTAAGACTCCTAAGAAGAGAAAAAGTGGGAGGGTATCAAGGTAGAGCATGTAAGATCTGCTCTCAGAAAGTCAAGCAAATGGAAGTCTCCAGGAAATGATTAAATTCCTGCGAACAAAACTTTACAACAATGTTTTGCAACAACCTAGTATGATTCCCTCTCCCTCTTGGCTAGTTAATAGTGTAACATTCCTACTGCCAAAAAATGAAGAAACAAATGAACCAAAAATTATAGACCCATAACCTGCTTAACAACAATGTATAAAATACTAACATCTGTCTTGACTGAATATACCTATAGTTTTTTAATAGAAGGTGGCATATTCCCTAATGAGCAAAAAGGATGTAAATGTGGGTCCTATGGTTGTAAAGATCAGTTACTCATTAATAAGATGATCTTATTAGGCTGTCACAAACGACACAAAAACTTGTAGATAGCCTGGATAGACTATAAAAAAACATTTGATAGTCTACCAAATAACTGGATTAAGAAATGTCTGGAAATGTATAAAATAGCTCCTACTCTGTGAGACTTCTTGTCTGTAATTATGAGATCATGGAGAACCACACTGACTTTGAACAGTGACAATGAATCTCTCAATGCTGGAGATGTAAGAATTTCATGTGGCATTTTACAAGGTGACTCTCTATCACCACTCCTCTTTTGTCTAGCATTAATACTTCTCTCGAAATTGCTCGATGATGTACGATATGGCTATAAAATGTTTGATAAAAATATAAATCATCACTTTTACATGGAGGATTCAAGGCTCTTTGCAAAAAATGACCGACAGCTATAGGGTTTACTAGCGATTGTTAAGCAATTCAGTGATGACATCAGGATGCAATTTGGCCTCGATAAAAAGTGCAAAAGCTACCTTTATCAAAGGAAAAATGATCGAAACATCCAACGTTAATCTTGACCAGCAGAATGTCATGAAGGAGTTAGAACCAGCGGAGAGCTACAAATACCTCGGGGTATTTGAAGGGGACGGAATCAAGCATTGAGTGATGAGGGAAAGGATCAGAAGAGAATGTTATCGCAGGGTAAGGACAATATTCAATACAGAGCTGAATGCAAGAAACAGGATCGAAGCGATCAATGCTTTAGCCATACCAGTCATGACTTACAGTTTCAATATCATTAACTGGTCAATTACTGAAAAATGTAATCTTGACAGAAAAATACGAAAATTGTTGACAATGCATAGAATGGACCACCCGAAGGCAGATATAGAACGACTTTATCTGCCAAGAAAAAAGGGAGACCGTGGACTTTTACAACTGGAATTAACAATGAAGATTGCCACAATTGATGTAAACACCTATCTGAAAATCTCTGATGACTGGATGTTAAAACCTATCTCAAAGCCTGAAAACAAGAAAACATCATACTCAGTAACAAAACAGACAAAGGAATATCTAAGTGAATTTCAAATACAACAAATTCAAGAATTAGACGTACTGGAAACAAGCACACAGAGAGCTAAGCGTATAAAATCCCGTGCTAAAACTGCTGGCTTAGATATTCTTACTGATAAATGGCAAGAAAAACCTCTCAACGACAAATACCCAAAGAGAGTTAATGATGCCTATATTGACAAATCCTTTACCCATCAATGGTTAGTGTCTTATGATAAGAAAGGGATAACAACATCTAGATAATATCCCAGGAAAACTATGTCTCAGAGAAATCCAAAAGATTGTGCTGATAAGTACTGCTCATATCCTTAGAAAAAGCCTACCAATTTAAATGTCTGTGTTGTATTACATGAAGATATTTTGCTACTGTCCCTACCACTACCCCACCCGAAGCTTTCAATTATACTCTTATCCATCACTCGCCTTAGGACACTGGAAGTGTCTCGGCGAGTGATTATAACAAACATGCGGATTAAAAGTAAATGATAACAACAATAACAACAATACTACTACTAATCCTTTCTACTCAAGGCGCAAGGCCCGAAATTTTGGGGGGAGGGGGCCAGTCGATTAGATCGACCCCAGTACGCAACTGGTACCCAATTTATCGATCCCGAAGGATGAAAGGTAAAGTCGACCTCGGCGGAATTTGAACTCACAACGTAAAGACAAACGAAATACCGCTAAGTATTTCGCCCGGCGTGCTAACGTTTCTGCCACCTCGCTGCCTTATAAAACTACTACTAATAATAATAATATAGCCTTCTTACACCTACAGAGTATCTCAACAGACATGACAGAGCAGCACAATATATCCACTGGGCAATTTGAAAACACCTGGACATGATAAAAATTGGTGGGAACACAAACCACCTCCAGTGCTTGAAAATAATCACATCTCAATCCTCTGGAACTTCACCATTCAAACTGATAGAAGGAGAGACGCAAATAGGCCAGACATCATACTGAAAGACTTCAGACAAAAATCATGCCTCCTCATTGATATGACTGTCCCAATCGATATAAACGTATCTGTCAAGACCTACCAAAAACTGAGCAAATATAAAGATCTCGAAATAGAAATTAGCAAAATGTGGAACCTGAAGACTAAAACAATACCTGTTGTCATAGGTGCCCTGGGAATGACAGCGAAACGGGCTGATTACTACCTAGCTCAGATACCAGGAAACCCCAAAATGGCTGAAGTTCAAAAGATAGTGCTCATGGGAACTGCCCATATTCTACGTAAAATACTGTCTATGTGATCTCAAATTTTAAAGCAAACACATAATTTTCTTATGGTTTCTTAAACAATCTCTAGAACAACACTATGTACAAATTCAAATATATGGTACCCTAGGCATAACACCTACATGAACTTCTAACTTGTTGTCTCTTGTGGTCTCTGGGTGAGACTTGGAGTCAACTTGTACAAATACAAAGTAAAAGTCAAACATATAATAATAATAATAATAATAATAATAATAATAATAATAATAATAATAATAATAATAATAATAATAATAATAATAATAAAAATAATAATAATAATAAAAAGCTGGCAGAAAGCTTTAACAACATACTAGCAGATCCAGAGACAATGCCGGAATGGCTCACAAAAGGGAAAACCATCTTAATCCCCAAATCCACGGAAACGGAGAAACCACAAAACTATAGACCTATAACCTCTCTCCCTACGATCTACAAAGCCTTTACTGCAATAATATCGCAGAGATTGAGTAAGCACCTGGAAAATAACAACCTGTTTCCAGAAGAACAGAAGGGATGCTGCAAGGGCTCATACGGCTGTAAAGACCAATTATGGCCTGGGTGGACTACCAATTATGACCAATTATGGCCTGGGTGGACTACCAAAAGGCTTTCGACAGTGTTCCCCACACGTGGATTCTGGAAACACTAGCCATAAACAAGGTGGCACCAATTATCATAAAATACATAGAGCACTTAATGAACAAATGGCAGACAGTGCTACAGCTCCAAACAAAAGAGGGACTTGTGAAAACGAAAGCCATCCCCATTAGAAGAAGAATATTCCAGTGAGAAACGCTCTCTCCACTCCTGGTCTGCCTGGCACTCACACCTTTAACCGAATTGCTAAATAGAACTGGATGCGGTTACAAATGCTACGGAAAAACAGTCAGCCACCTTCTATATATGGATGACCTAAAATTATATGCAAAAAACGACAAAGAGCTAGAAACACTACTACAGACAGTACACGGCTTTACCAAGGAAATAGATATGAAATTCGGATTAGAAAAATGTGCCAAAGCAACCCTGAAAAGAGGAAAATTAGTTAAAAGTAGCAATATAACACTAGATAAAGCCAATGAAATAAGAGAACTAGACGAAAGCCAACCATATAAGTATTTAGGAGTCAATGAACTAGATAGGATGCAACATACACAAATGAAAGAAAAAATAAAGAAAGAGTACTATAGACGAGTTAGATCAATACTAAAAACAGAGCTCAATGCTAAAAACAAGATAATGGTTATCAACACTTTAGCTGTCCCAGTTATAAGCTACAGCTACAACATCCTTAACTGGACACTAAACGAACTATGTAAAATAGACAGGAAAACAAGAAAAATAATGACAGGATATAGGATGCACCACCCAAAATCTGACATAGAAAGGCTATATATACAACGCACAGAAGGTGGCAGGGGTCTTATACAGCTAGAAAACTATTATAAAATAACCACCATAGGACTGCAAAAATACCTACTCCAGAAGCAAGGGAAACTAATACAAATAGCCACAAAACACGAGCAAAACAAAAAACTGTTTTCAGTATTTAAGGAAGCTGACAAATACAAACAAGAAATCAATCTACCTAACAAACACGAAGAAGAAGAAGAAGAAGAAGAAGAAGAAGAAGAAGAAGAAGAAGAAGAAGAAGAAGAAGAAGAAGAAGAAGAAGAAGAATAAGAAGAAGAAGAAGAAGAAGAAGAAGAAGAAGAAGAAGAAGAAGAAAAGCTATATAACAAATGAAATCCAAACTAAAACTAGAACAGCAACGGACCATGATAAAACGATGGCAAGAAAAGCCCCTACATAGTAAATACTGGGCTAAACTAAATGCAAAAGAAATAGACAGAGAAAAATCCCAGCAATGGTTGAGAAGCTCAGGACTCAAAGCAGAGACTGAAGGATTTTTAATTGCTGCACAAGACATTACCAAAAACATATAATGAAAAGAAACATAACAAATAACCGTAGAATATGTGGAGATGGACAAGAAACAATAAATCATATTATCTCTGGCTGCCCAGTCCTGGCTAAGAAGGAATATATTTACAGACACGACAGAACTTGGACCTATATACACTGGAAGCTATTCCAACACTATGGAATAACAACAGAAAAAAGATGGTATAAACACACGCCAGAAAAGGTCACAGAACACGAGAAAGCAACCATACTCTGGGATATGCCAATACACACAGATAGAGAAATTAAGGCAAATAGACCAGATATAGTTGTCAAAGATCATGAAGAAAAAAAAATGCTTTCTAATTGATGTATCAATACCAGCAGATGACAACGTTTCTCTAAAAGAAATGGAAAAACTTTCAAAATACAAAGACCTGGAAATAGAGATAACTCGAATGTGGAATCTAAAAACAGAAACATTTCCTATCATAGTAGGCGACTTAGGTATGATAAAAAAATTCAGACAAATACATAACAAAAACTCCAGGACTTAAATATATATATATAACATACAGAAAATTGCACTACTCGGCACAGCACACATCCTACGCAAAACACTTTCAATACAGTAACCATAAGAGCACCACAGCAAACCACAGCACATACCCAAGGCACACAGAGCTGCGCTCGGTAGTGAAGTGAAAGCACGTTATAAAAATAAAACTACGGAACAATAATAATAATAATAATAATAATAATAAATTACTATTATTATTAATATTAATATTATTAGGCGGCGAGCTGGCAGACTCATTAGCACACCGGGCGAAATGCTTAGCAGCATTTCAAATTACGCCAAAATCGACTTCACATTTCAAATTCCTCCAAGTTCAACTTTGCCTTTCATCCTTTCGAGGTCAATAAAATTAGTACCAGTTACGCACTGTGGGTCGATGTAATCGACTTAATCCCTTCCTCCAAATTTGAGGCCTTGTGCTTCCAGTAGAAAGGATTATTTTTATTATTATTATCATTATTATTATTATTATTATTATTATTATTATTATTATTATTATGTTGTTTTTTTGCTTCTTTCTTCAAATTTCCTTCCATTTCTCGCCGAGTGTTTTCCGTACACCTAGGGCAGAGAAACTCGTTGTATGCATTCCCAGTTTACACACGCAAATTCACAGGTAAAACATGTTTTTAAGAAAAAAAAAAAAAAAAATTAATTAATGTTGTTTTCACAGCGATAATGCTCTTCTCAGTACATGAGTCGTTCCAGTTAGCACGATTTTTTGCACTTCCTGTAGGGATGGTAAGCCTGGTATCATGTTTGACTTTACCAGTTTCCCTTTCTTAAAAGTGGCTTTGGCACACTTTTCAAGGCCAAACTCCATCCCGATATCATCACTGAATAGACAAACATGTTATTGGCCGGTAGTTTTTTGGGTCTTTGGTTTCGTTATTTTTCGGGAGGAGGTAAGTAACACCATTTGCCATCCAATGGGGAGTTCTTTCTGGGTCTTTCATAATACTATTATATAGTATTACTAACATTTTGTGTGCGGACGAGAGTGATGAGAGCCAGAAATTTGGTACTCTATCAATACCAGGGGATTTCCACTTATGAGCCTTCGTTAGTGCCCTCCTTAGGTCGGCGATTGAGATGTCTTCCCATACCTGTTCTTGTAGATTTTTGTAGGCATCTTGGGTGCGTTTGATCCAGTTTGCATTTTCATTGTATGGTTTCTCATCACTCCAGATCCCTTTCCAAAAGTTTTCAACTTCTTCCATTAGTGGTGGATTTTCAATGGTTATTTTTTCTTTCCCTATTTCCCTCTAAAATGATTTGGCATTGGATTTGAACATCTTATTTTGCCTGTAGAATCTGATTCTTTTCTCAAATCTGAGTATTCTCTGAGCTTTTGCTTGAACTTTTTGTTTAAGTGTTTCATTCGCTGACATTAGTTCTTCTCTTGTTGAGAGTCCATATTTTCTCACGATCTTCCTGCTTTTTCTTGATCTTATATCATTTCCAGAGATTAGCTCAGTTAATATTGATATCTCCTTCCTATTATTATTATTATTATTATTATTATTATTATTATTATTATTATTATTATTATTATATCAAGGCAGCGAGTTGGCAGAAAACACACCGGGAAAAATTGCTTAGTGATATTTCACCCGTGGCTACATTCTTAGTTCAAAAATCCGCCGAGGTTCACTTTGCCTTTCATCCTTTAGGGGTCGATAAATTAAATAGCAGTGAAGCACTGGGGTCGATGTAATCGACTAGTCCCTTCCCCTAAAATGTTCAGGCCTTATGCCTATAATAGAAAGGATTATTACTTTTGTTATTGTGTGCATGGCTTAGTGTTAAGCGTGTTGCACACCCGATCTAGAGATCGTGATTTCAACTCCGTAGACAAGGTGGTGCAATGATTTCTTGAGCAAAACACTTCACCTCACATTGCTCTGCAATCACTTCAACATCTGATGTATGGTACATCGTGCATATATATATTCAGACAACAACGATTTGAAGGAGAGAGTGAACTAATGTGCAGCATGAACATTTGATAAACAAATCATTTGTGCAGGTCGTTCGGCAAAAAGCTGAATGCTCATACATCGTTTTCCACGGGAGAGTCCGTCACCATCATTATTGGACAACATAAAATCATGTTGATAAGATCTTATTTATGTTTATATATTTATATATACAGCAATCTCTCGCCATACTGCAGTTCACCTATCATGGTTTATAATTTCAAGCTTACGTCGATTCCTCCATGGTGTTGTTTTGCATTTATAATAAAATAAACATGTACAAATTATAAAAATAATAATAGAAATATACAGTACAATTATGTTCCTACTTGGCAGATTTTCACCAATCGCGGGGGTTTTGAAACATAATACCCGCGATAGTCGAGGGATTACTGTCTGTATGAAAGTAATGGATTGTCCATTTGAGGACAACTTTGTCTTCGCATCCTTTTGGGGTCAATAAAAACGGTAGCAGCCGAAGGCGATGGGTTGATGAAATTGTAAGAACAGACTGAATGTCTCGCCGTATTTGTTCCAACACATTTGCATCTTCAGTTCAAACCCCACCGTATCCTAATATTTGAGTGGTAGACTTAATCCATTTCCTGACTGAACACCACTATTCAGCTGCAAACATTCAAGCCAGGCGTCCGATTTGAGAACACTTTCCTCCTACCATCCCTTTCGCTATCCAACTCTTCTTCCATCAGTTTTTGCCACCAATTCAAACTACATGACAAAAAGATAAAGAAGGAAAATTGTGAAAGTAAAAATTTTGCCAACACAAATTGTCTGTTTTAATTGATGGTTTTAATTTACATACTTGATAATTTGATAACATTCAAGAAGAGACCAACATTTAAAAATTAAAACTAACAAAGTAACAAGTAATTTATTTTTAAAATGTAGCGCCTGGTCCAGAAAAGTAGTGAGATGTGCTGCTACATGGTGGCCCAGTTTGGCAACACTGTGTGGGCTTTTCCTTTATCGATCCTCGAAAGTATTATGGGAGAAAATGCCATCTGAATCAAACGGAGAGAAAGAGAAACAGAGAGAGAGAGAGAGAGAGAGAGAGAAAATAAGAGTTGTGCTCTAGGTTCAAGCACTCCTCCCCTTCTCCACACATCCCTTTACATCATTTTGATATTGACATAAAATAATTTTTCATTTTGTCCTTTTTTTAAATTTTTGTTTTATTTTATTTCATTTTGTTTTTCTTTCTTTACGAAAGAAGACGCAAGGTAGGAAGCAGGAAAGCAAAAGATACAAAACAAGAACTAGGTTAATCACTTCAGACAATGTCAGTTCGGAAAAACATCATACAAGTTGATTCTGTTTATAGTCGAAGATGTCGAAATAAACACACGCGCGCGCACACACACACACTCACACTCTCACACCCACTAACCGTAAACAATAACAGTTGTTATTTCCATTAAGCAAATTGCTTGTTGTTATTACCATAACTTAGTTATCTTTCAGTTTTCCAAAGACTATCGAATTGAAGTCTGAATATGTACACCAACCACCCACCCACCCTGCCTCATCAGTCATTTTCTAGAAGTGTAAGTACTACCATCAGACTCAACAAATACTAACAGCTAACTGTATCAATCAGCTATTCACCGACCGTTATTTATTTCTTGTCCGTACTACTGTAATCTACCGATTACAGTGTGGTGCTAGATAAGATTCTGTAGTAGCTTGGGTTGTTCAGATTAGTCTGTGAAGTGTGGAAGACTAACTGTTGTTAATACAGTTAAGTAGATACACCGACTTATCTATTTCTTTCTTTACGGGATCATAAAGGTCGCAATAATATACAGAAGAAGCTCAGGGTAGAGACTAAGTTGACCCTCATATGATTACATGAATAAACTCTGCCGTATGTAGAGCTTGCAGACACATGCATACGCACGCGCGCACACACACGCACACACACACACACGCACACACATACACACAATAAGTGCACTGTATAGCGTGACACGTATCCAAAGATTAGGCTCAGTTGTGGCTTTCACACTGCACACCAGTATCCAGTGTGGTACAACACAAGGCATCAACATGGTGGGCCAGTGTGCAGAATACGAACCAAAGAACAGAAAGGATAATGAATAAACAGAAGACATTTTAGGAACTCAATACTTTATAGAACGTATACATGTCTCGTTAGTATACTGTCATAATTACATAATATTTGTAACATTAAGCTGTCTTACACTTGGTCCGCAATCAATACAATGACAGTCATTGGATGATTGATAAGCCGAGCTTGGTGACTTCTTTTATCGGCGTGGTCAGTGTTATTATTGCCATTGTTATTGTTATTTGTTATAATGGGAAAAATGTTTATATTTGGAGTTTTCAATATGTATCGTTTAATTTATAGCGGAACAATGATGAGGTATAGTGCAAGAGTGCATAATGTTTCTACAAATGTTATGTCATTATTACGGCATTTTGAAGAAACGCGTATACGCTCTACAACGTATTGAATATTATGTTCTCAGTGTATTATTATTATTATTATTTATATACTCTCTCTCTCTCTCTCTCTCTCTCTCACACACACACACACACACACACACACACACACAGATAAATAGTTAGACAGATAAACAGACAGACAAAGACAGACACACAAACACATATATATATACAGAGAGTGAGAGAGAGAGAGAGAGAGAAAGAGAAAGAGAGAGTGTGTATCTGTGTGTGTGTGTGTGTGTGTGTGTGTGTGTGTGTGTGTGTGAACGTCATGACTCCTATCTGACCAAAAGCAACATATTTGCTCCAAATGAGCCAAGAGCTATACATGAGTATCGTGGCGTCCAGTTTAGTGGGGATCTCGGTCACTTATACGCATTTAATCTCGGTCACATATGCCTGTCTAGCCAGTTAAGTATCATGATTTGAAAATTACAACAATGCGAGTAAGCTCGTTGTAACCAACCGTGTGGAACTACATCCGATAATCTGATCGGTACAGTAGTATAGTAATATGTATGTTGTCTTCTGTCTTTAATTACTTGAATTCTTCGTCTGAGGAAGGAGTTCGTTTCTGACAAAGATATAATGCTCCATCTTGGAAATGTAGATGACAAAAACAATGTCGCAATTTAATACTGAGAAAAGTCTTGCATAATTTTTACTGTTCCACTTACAGATTGCATTTGTAATGTGAAAGTCAGTTGATTGGTTTCTTTTTTTTTTTCTGAAAACCCCAACTTATCCAAATTTTCACTTAGACATTTACTCACAAAACCAATTGCTAAAGATTTCGAATCAGTTGTCCATAGTTATCTTCTTTCTCTTTGATTTTCGAAGAGATATTCACATCAGCAGGATAGCCGATCTCTATGACAGTACCTCCTGTCTGTCCCAAATAATAATATCCAGCCTGTTATATTTACACATGGCAGATGTTTGATGGGAATGTTCCACAAGTATTCCTTGTGCTGGTATTCGTCTACCTATTTATTAACAGGGGAATTGTATATATTTATTCCAGGACAGTCTTTTTCTGAATGGCATTGCATATTGCTTTAGCAACCACGTCATGTCGCATAGAGAGGTAGTACCTTGAGGACATTTTGGGGTAGCTACTAATCACATATGTGATGTCTTCCACAAAACTACGACATAATCGATATTTATGGTTGCATCTTGGAACTCCAAGGGCTTCACTGTTGAATGGGGATTTTTGTAGCAATCTCCTGTTCTTGGATTGCATATGCATAGCCTTCGAAGTGTGATGTGATACACCGGTCACCAGTTAAAGGGAAGCTTCGCTTCACGTCAATATTACCCTTTTTCTTCAAGTCTTGCATAAACTTTTATTTGGCAAGTATGAATGTATATGTATCTATAAACGTGCATGTGAACATATAAATACCTATACATTCATACATACTTACACAGATATATACACACATACATATAAATATATACACATATATTAGATGTTTTGCAAACATCTAATATAATATATATTGATATATTTATAAACACACACAAATATGGTGTGTGTCAGTGTACGTGTGGGGTTATATACAGTCGCTATTGTGTGTCTCTGGTAAAAAAAATGTTGATACTAACAACTTTATATTGTACACCTGATCTAGAGAGAAAATGTCCGCATGTCCGATGAGTAATCTGAGATGACCTTCTTGGTGGGTTTGCTTGAGATGGTTGCCTTCATTTGGATCTGCAACTGTAGCTTATCTTCACAAAATGCCTCTCAACATTTTTTCTGTATTTATGATTGCTTATGAAATGTTTATCTCAGAGAAGCAGTTCTTTTTTTTTTCCAGCGTTTGTCTTAACATTTAGAGAGAAAGAAAAGCAAACCATATTACCTGTCTTTTCTTGGGTTGCAAATGTGAAGATATATGATAAGACGCTAGCTACTGAAGCTTTATCATAGTAAGGCGGAGACTTATCGAAATTCTCTGGAGAGAGGTTAGAGATTTATATATATCAGTATTAGATTAAAGAATTTTAAACGTAATGGTGTGACATTAGTGGTGGCCGTGTGTGTTGTGTGCGCGTGTGTGTGTGTGTGTATTATTCTGTCGACACAATCGATCCAGTACTTCACTCGCATTTTATTTTATCGAATTCAAAATAACAAAAGATAAAATTAATCTTCGTTGAATTTGAACTCAGAATGGAAAGAGCCAAAAGAAATACTGCAAGGTATTTATTTTCATGTAAGTAATGAGATTAATTGTAAAACGTTTGAACACAGCAAATGAGTTAATTAAAATATATAAAATGATGTCAATGAATGAACGACAAAGAAAAAATACGTGTTACTTCACATAGGCTGATTAATAAATCCTGTAATATTTCAGGATAAGATTCTGGAAAAGTTATTGTTGGGAAATCATCTCAGCTTGTTATGAAGAAATCATTTGAATTGGTGTGTACCAAATGTAGTAGTAACTTTGATTGATCGAAGTCGGTAGTATCAGCAGCAGCATGCGACATGGCATCATCTAAGAAAAAAAGAACTCTGTCCAAAGCGGTGACTATTTCACTCTCCATGGTAATTTCACTGTAATCTTTCTGGCGTTATATATATATATATATATATATATATATATATATATATATATATATATATATACTAATATATACTTTTGTTATTTACACCACCTGTCCTCGTCTGTTGTTATTTTTTGTATATTCTCCCATATATATATATATATATATATATATATATATATATACACACATGCATATGTGGGTACAGGGCGTCACCAACGGTGCAAATAACATGAAATATGTAAACAACGAGAAAAAAATAGAAAACAGGACAAGTTAACACAGAGAAAGGATCCTTCATCAGTTGTCGGCTGTCTGTCTACTTCTCGTTTCGAGCATTTAACGAGAATAAGAGTCTTCAAAGACAGTTGCTGCCATAAATTATAAGATAAAATTTAGGATTTATGGAGGGTCAAAGTTGGGGACAAAAAAAAATGACAGTGGAGACATACAAGGAAACTGAACAAAAACGAACATGGAGGGTCGTTAGGTCAGAACGAGGGTAACATAGTGAACGCTGAGAGCGACTTTTTTTTAAAGAGAAAAGATAGAAAAAAGAGAGAGAAAAACACGTTCGTTAGTTTATACATATACATATATATATATATATATATATATATATATATATATATTTACATGAAGTTAAATATATGTTCAGTAATAGAGTGACCAATGATTTCGCATCCATAAAGCGCTTAGCTTTACAGACGACTCACCAGATCCCATGGCCGCGGGCGTGTAGCCTCTCTTCGAACTAGAGGTAGAAAACCATTATGGTCAGTTAATTTGTAAACAAAAGAATAAAATACACTATCTGAGCCTTGAACTGGATGGGTTACTGCCCTTAGACCATTCCAGTCAGCAAATCTTATAGAACTAAAGGGCAAACGGGGAATCTCACCCTTAGCTTGGATCCGGTCCGCAAATAATTTTTACAACCTTAATCCCACGCCGGCAGCAGGTAGGGTTCCCGAATCTTTAAGGGTCTGTAGTGAAACTACCTATCGTCACTAGATACAAAACTGCTATCGCCATTCTTCTCATTTAAATATAAATAAACGCGGGCGTAGCAGAGAACCCATTCCTTGTCATCACGTGACTGATCATTATTCGAATCGGCAACTTCTTCGAACCGTTCCCGCCAGAACGCAAACTGACCAATCACAGCCCTTAATAAGGTCACGTGATAGTGTTTTTCTATCACCGTCTGGGAGCCCCCTTAACGCCTTAAATAGAGCAACTCATACCCAACAAATTTGTCTCGGTTCAGTTTCTCTTAGAGACTGTTCCGTGTACCACACGACAGCAGCAGCAACAATCAGCCAGCGACCACTTCAACAGCTTCGTCCAGCCAACGATGACCACCGCTGTCGCCATATCAGCAACACGTTTCTACGACTACTACCAAGCAGCAGCCTCTTCACCACCAGCGTCAACACGACTTTCTATGTACACCAATCCAAACCACCGCGGCACTTCTCTCTCTTCGATTCTGTTAGGTGACTCAGCTTCACCACGATAAATAAACAGACAAGAATTTCAGCCAGCGACGAACATCTGTATAACAAGAATCACGGCCCGGCATCGATGCCACGACATCACAACTAGTGATCAGCTCTGCCACACTCGCAGCCAACTCACTTCACATACAGACTCATACTATTGTGTACTAAAGAACTGGTATAATTGCTCACGTGTTATTGACTCTCTTTCTCTCTGCTGTAGTAACTAACATACACACACATATATCACTCACATACATACTTTTCTTTGTACGACGGCCTGTCTTTGATTATGTTCTTATATGTCGCATTCACACTCTCACAGACATACATCTTTAACGCTACAATAAATATCTCTGTTATTCATCTTATACGGTTGTGGTCTTTCATTACAGGTCATCTATGTTATGGTCGTATAACATATCATGTATATCACATTTGATATATACTTTGTGTTCGACCGTGTGACACGTTTAAATAAAAGGAGTCCTCTGTTTTTCCATCCGTCACCATTTCTCCTTTTTGAGTTCACACGGTCGTTCCTTACAGGTCTTTACCTGATCTGCTATGCAAAGCTTGCATCGTCCACTCCCATTTATCTAGGACACCGGCTGCTCTATGATCTTCCATCTAATTTCGTATGGAGTTCCTTCATCCTTAAGGCGTCACATGTGGCTGGCCAGGGATGTTACGTAACGTCTTTCCGGAACCCTAAAAGAGGACCTGTGATAGCACAGGCATCGCTTAAAGGCAATTTCGGCCGAACTGATGTATTCCCGAACTCGAGTGCTGGTTGTGTTCTCGCCGCTCGCGTTTCTTCCGTTCACTCCGGGCTTGAAGTTTTTGTTGCCGCTGCTGTTGTGGAAACTGTCATCGCTGCTGTTATTACAGGACGTGGGTCCGGCGATGTCGTCGTAGTTGTTGCTGTTGTAGTAATCATCCCCGGCGGTACAGCTGGTATTACTGCTGCTGTTGCTGATGGTGTCATGGATGCTGTCGTTGTTAACTCTGGGCGTCGGACTGGTAGCTCCGCTGGTGTTGCTGGTGCTGGTGTGGTCGTCATCTCCGGCCGTAGCGCTGGTGCTGCGGTCGTTGTTGTCAGTGCTGGTGTTACTGCTGCTGTTGCCGATGGTGTCATGGATGCTGTCGTTGTTAACTCTCGGCGTGGGACTGGTAGCTCCGCTGGTGTTGCTGGTGCTGGTGTGGTCGTCATATCCGGTCCTAGCTCTGGTGCTGCGGTCGTTGTTGTCAGTGCTGGTGTTACTGCTGCTGTTGCCGATGGTGTCATGGATGCTGTCGTTGTTAACTCTCGGCGTGGGACTGGTAGCTCCGCTGGTGTTGCTGGTGCTGGTGTGGTCGTCATATCCGGTCCTAGCTCTGGTGCTGCGGTCGTTGTTGTCAGTGCTGGTGTTACTGCTGCTGTAGCCGATGGTGTCATGGATGCTGTCGTTGTTAACTCTCGGCGTGGGACTGGTAGCTCCGCTGGTGTTGCTGGTGCTGGTGTGGTCGTCATATCCGGTCCTAGCTCTGGTGCTGCGGTCGTTGTTGTCAGTGCTGGTGTTACTGCTGCTGTTGCCGATGGTGTCATGGATGCTGTCGTTGTTAACTCTCGGCGTGGGACTGGTAGCTCCGCTGGTGTTGCTGGTGCTGGTGTGGTCGTCATCTCCGGCCGTAGCGCTGGTGCTGCGGTCGTTGTTGTCAGTGCTGGTGTTACTGCTGCTGTTGCCGATGGTGTCATGGATGCTGTCGTTGTTAACTCTGGGCGTGGGACTGGTAGCTCCGCTGGTGTTGCTGGTGCTGGTGTGGTCGGCATATCCGGTCCTAGCTCTGGTGCTGCGGTCGTTGTTGTCAGTGCTGGTGTTACTGCTGCCGTTACCGATGGTGTCATGGATGCTGTCGTTCTTAACTTTGGGCGTGGGACTGGCAGCTCCGCTGGTGTTGCTGGTGCTAGTGTGGTCGGCATATCCGGTCCTAGCTCTGGTGCTGCGGTCGTTGTTGTCAGTGCTGGTGTTACTGCTGCTGTTGCCGATGGTGTCATGGATGCTGTCGTTGTTAACTCTGGGCGTGGGACTGGTAGCTCCGCTTGTGTTGCTGGTGCTGGTGTGGTCGTCATCTCCGGCCGTAGCCCTGGTGCTGCGGTCGATGTTGTCGGTGCTGGTGTTTCTGCTGCTTAAAGTGTTGCTACCTCTGTCGTTGTCATTGTTGTTGTTGATGTTGCTGGATGAGCCGTTGCTGTTATTACTTTGCTTGTTAGGACTGGATACCACTAGAGCCTCATATATGATTCTCTCAGCCTCACATTCCCACCCCTTACTGAGAAGTCATTGTACTCCTTGCATGAGCAACCAGTTCTGCTCACGTTTTATGAGTGCCTGCCAATATTCCTTACCTGTTGGGTGCACAACTAAAGGAGACCCTTAAATTGTGTCTATTGAACAAACGTTTGTACTTATGTGTCTGCGTGAAGCGCTTGTCTACTAATCTAAGGAATATTCTTCCCACACAAGTTTTAATGCTGAGTGAGATGCGGGGGACAAACTAGACAACATTACGACGACGTTTCTTTTTGCGGGTGCAAGGGCCCGGCATATAGGAGATGCGGTCTTTAAAGCCATTGGAAGCCAAGACTTCGTTGTAATGGGGTTAACAGTGTCGAAAATTCCATGATTCGAGGACAGGTTAAAGATCCTCTTGCTGACACCCTTCACTAGGTTCTTGAACATGATAGGAGGGTGGCAGGAGGAGGTGTTGATGTAGCATAATCTCTCGTTTGGTTTGCGGTAGAGTCTAGCGTGACATCTAGAAGGTTTACAATGGTGAGGTTAGCCTCAATTGTATATTATGAGTCCTATGGAGCCTAGAGCGCTAGTCAGGTCCTTTCTATCAAGAGCGTGCCCGTTGGCTCATGTAGAGATGGCCAAAGCATCATCTCAGTAGAGACCAAAGAGGACTGAAGGGAACAATTTGAAGTGTTCAATAAGAGCCTTAGTCTCTGTAGCAACGAAATTTCTAAAAAGTTGGGCAACATGATAGCCATAACAACAACAACAACAACAACAACAACAACAACAACAACAACAACAACAACAACAACAACAGCAGCAACAACAACAACAACAACAACAACAACAACAACAACAACAACAACAACAACAACAACAACAATAATAAACAAGAAACGAACCAAAAAAATGTTCCTGATCATATCGAGCTTTAAAATATTTTTTTAAATTAAGCAAAATATTGAAAACATCTGCAGAAGAAGTTTTATTTCTCTCAAATTCTTTAACAGCTAATTTGAATATCTCATTTACATTCTGCGGGAACAACAAATAAATTTCAATAATTTGTGTTATCTCTGTTGAATATTCTTTAATTGAAAGAATTTTAATTACTAAGAGCAATCAGCTGGTTTGTTTAATAAGCCGTCGCTCATGAGTGAGTATTACTTGGTTGAAAGCAAGTACCATGCATTCGATAATTCTTTTAAGTGCTCTGTAGTCATGGACGGACATAGACCCTCTTTCAGCTTTCATATTCTTTGCCACATCAAGAATGTGACAACTTGAAGGACAGAAAATGCTACACCATCACTAGACTAGTATGTATTTACAACTGGGTAAGCTGAAACGACTTAAAATGGTGTGTCGTGCCTAAAAACATAACACGCTGCCGTGTTCAAGAATCGGACCCACAATCTTTTGAGTATTACCAGAAATTTCCAAAGTTTATATTAAACATCACTGTGAAATAGTGTACACGTGTCGCAAACGTACTGCGGAAAGTGTGCTGTCTCAGTATGGGTGAGAAATAAGTTGATCATGACATTTATATACGAAATAAGTTGGTCATGTCATCTGTCTTGTAAATTTCAGACATATGAAACGATTAATTTATGCAGAAATAGTTCTCGGCAAGCGCCCCCAGCATAAAAAAACGGGAGAGAGTTTTCATGACATCACTAAAGATAATCTTAAATCTCTGAACATTAGCACAATCTATTTAAGGACATCGCACACCAGACAAAAGTAGAAAGCGGTCTATAGATTGCAACAACAACCAACGGTTTGATGAAATTTTTTGGTGCTTATCTCCAGCTGGGTAGGCTGGGTGAACATGAAATAATGTGACTTACATATGGACAGAACAAGCCACTCTATCCAGAAATCGAAAACATCTCAGCTTCTCACCCTAACTACTTATACAGCCTCCTTCGCGATCTGTTTATGACATAAAGAATATAATGCTTTCCAGCAATGCAAAATCCTTTTAACACAGTAGTGTGAAGCTAACCATGGGTGAAACAGTCTTCTATTCATTGAACTGTGACTATGCTCTGGGACAATGCTTCAATGGTTTATTCGATCAAATAGACCACGTTACTTATTTTTTTAACGCCTGATACTTATTCTATCGGTGTTTTTTGAGAACTGCTAAATTGCGATGACGTAAACAAACCAACACCGGTGGTCAAGCGGTGGGAAGATAGACGCAAAGACATACACACACACATATACATAACCCCATATATGTGTGTGTGTGTGTGATATAGTATATTACAGACACGCACGTACACACACACACACAATATATATATATATATATATATATATATATATATATATATTAATAAATCTCAGGGTAACAAAAAAAAATTTAGAAATTCTATTTGCTACCAGTGGTCTAGCGAGAAGAAAAAAACTAGTCAATAGACTTTATATTATTCATATAAATACATACAGTGTACATTTAAACACATAAGAGAGATGTCCATAATAGGACAACTAACCCGTTAGAAGGAGCAGTCAAATCCAACCCATTATTAGGGATAATTTCGAAAGGGGATGAAAAATAAAAATATTTACCATCTATTTCCTGAACCATGGTTTTAAGCTATTTTCAGCAAAATGAAATAATTTGCTAGGCCAGCTATCATCAGCAGGAAAGCTAAGATTAACACATAAATATGAGGCACTGGTAGCAAAAAGAATTTCTAAATTGTTTTGCTACCCTGAGATTTATTAATAATGATATAATGATTTTTTTTTTTACTAATTTCTGGAAGAAGATCGGCATTTTTTGTATTTGCTGCCGATAAGAAAACCGCACATGCGCGGTAGATATGAAAAATTATAACATATAAGCACGAGGCATGTTCTATGTATTGCCTTTAAACTCAACTCAAGGAATCTTGTGACTGCCATTAACATATGGGCTGTTGCTGTGGTCCTCTATAGTGCAACCATCCTGAGATGGACACAAGCGGGGATTGACCAACTCGATCGCACTACCCGAAAGACAATGACAATGCATGGTGCCCTCCACCCTAAGGCAAATGTACACAGGCTCTACATGAAGTCAGGTAAAGGTGGAAGTGGCTGATTAGCATATGGGAGTGCATCAACAGTGAAAGAAGAAACAAGGCAGAATATTTGGTAAACGGCAAACAAGACCTGCTACAGTATGCTGCTAATGCAGAAGGATTTAGCAAAAATGAACTTGAGAGTGCTCATGAATTCCGATCAAGAACAGACGACGAGAGAGAAGAAACCCTACTCCGCATGGAATTACACGGTCAGTTCCATCGTGAAACCAACAAATTAAAAGACCAGGAAGCATCATGGAGGTGGCTCAACAAGGGTGACCTAAAAATGAATACTGAAAGCCTAATCATCGCTGCCCAGGACCAAGCATTGAATACCAACTCAGTGAGAAAGAATGTATACCATACAAGTGCAATGGACGTCTGCAGAATGTGTGGGAAGAGGATCGAAAGTGTGACTCACATTGTTAGTGTTTGTGAAAGTCTTCCGCAGAATGTAATACAAGCGTAGACACGACAAAGAAACCCAAAACCTCCACTGGTTACTATGCCATAAGTAATGATATGAGGTTACGGGTGCTTGGTACCAACATACACCGGAAAAGGTAATGGACGAAAAGGGGAAGGCAAAAATCCTCTGGGACTTAGATTTCTAGACAGACAAAGTGTTAGAGCACCGAAGCCCGGATATAGTAACCTTTTGGAAGGACAAACAAGAGTGCCTAATAATTGACGCGGCAGGGCCAGGAGATCAACATGAAAAGGTTGATAAATATGGAGAGCTGAGAATTGAGATCGTTAAGATGTGGCAGCTACGGTGTTGAGTCGATAACCAGTCTAATGAGAAATTATTAATTCCTAGTCGCACCGATTTCCTGGAACTGCTTTCTTTACCAAAGAGGATTCTGTTAGCAAATTCAGAGTGATATCATGGACTTTGCTACTAAAGCTTTGTGACTGGTTATACACAGAAAATGGTTTTGAAAGCACTTTGATTGATGTCAGATATAGACTCAAAGGTTGAGCTTCTCTTTAAGACTCGAAGTAAGAACTTATGCAGTGGAAGAAAATTATTCGATCAAGAATCTGTAGATAGGGGTTCCAAACAGATTCCAAACAGATTTCAAAGAGAAATATTTTAATGAAGTCGGAGTTAAAGCTTTGAAAAACACTCGAGTTAGAACAACTGAAAGTGTAACAGAACTTTTTTGTCACCTTGTACAATTTTTAGTATCTTTTCAAGAGTATCATAAAATGTGCTGAAAATCTGGAAGTGGCATCGACTAATGTCAAGCTGACACGAGACAAATGAATAAGTTAACTGCCATCTCACCAGTTTGGTGATAAAGATAGTTAATATACTTTGCGAAAAAAAAATAAATAAATAAAAGCTGTGCTAAAGCTAATTCTGCCATAAGAGTTTCGTAACACTACTAAAATATTTGAATTCTTTGTCTGCAATAACTACACTGCATTTGCAAATCCCATTAATACGCTTTGATTTATTTATTTATTTGAAACCCCTCATGATTGTAGAATCAGAAGAAATGAATGTTTTCAAACTGAAACCGATCAAAGCACAAAAAACATTGCACAGTTTTACTAATAGAAGTTCAATGAAATCCTAGAAGACTTCGCAGAAAAGATAACTTTTTTTCTAATAAAAACAGTCTTTAGTAATCAAAAAACTTAAAAGTTAAATCGTTTCCAACAAAGCCCGACATCATTGTTTTTGAATGTTTATTTTCTGAAGAGAAAATCGTTTGCTTACATCTCCGTAACTTAGCGATGCGTTAAAAAAGGACCAATGGAGCTACTACCAGACTTAAAACTAAGCATTGGGATCGATTAATTGACCAAGTCTTTCAAGGTGGTTCCCCAGCGCGGTCGCAACTCAATGACTGAAACAAAAACAAAAATTAATAAATAAAAGAATAACTAATTAAGATGAAAATTGAAATATATTAACATTATTTAAAAAAACTTAAATTCTAATGAAATCCTCTTCTTAATAAAACCAGGTGAGGAATGGTAAACAATTAAAATGGAATTCTTTTATATATATCGAACTGACTAGCAAATGGCATTAAACATTCTCATGCTTTAAATGGAATGTAGTTAAGAAACTGGAATAAAAAGGGAAAATAGAACTTCCGAAGCTTATAAAAGCTGGACAGTCACAGATTTTCAACAAATGCAGTATAAGTGAGTCAGTATTTAGGACGCAGAAGTGCGACGAAATCTATTCATAATTTGCGGTTTACGATACTATTAAGAAAAGAAAAACTGGTTGAATCATTAGAGTGTTGGATAGAATGCCTCGTTCCGATATGAGTTCAAATTTTGCTGAAGTCAACTTTGTCTTTCGTCCTGGAGTCGATGGAAGAAAAGGTAACAAACCAAAGAAATAGATTCGTGGAATTATCAGAAGGTCATGAAAGATGCCTTGCAGTAACTCTTCCTGCTCTTTGCATTTTGACAACCATGTCTGCGACTACACAGGTGTCAAACCTGTGTCAAACCATACCGATTTAGTATTGGCCTAAATCGGTATCTTCTCTGAGGGGCCGTCAACCGACCAAGAGACTTCACTTATCATAGTTTTTTTTACCATACACCACTACAAAAAAAAAAAGAAAGAAAGAAAATGTACTTGCATTCATATTTTACCCGCAGTGGAGCTTTTTAATTTCTACATTTATTCCAGTTCTTCTAATTTATGGTATTACGTAGATAATGCATAACACAGTGTGTGCGTATGTTTGTACATACAAACGCGCATACATATATGTACACTATATCTATCTATCTGTCTGTCTGTCTATCTCTCTCTCTCTCTATCTACACACGTGCGCGCACACACACACACATCACACACACACACACATCACACACACACTCACACACACAAATACGAATTTATACATATATCTAAATCTAATGTTGTCTTACCAATGTTTGCTTTTTCTTTTACTATTATTATCATCATCATCATCATCATCATTATTATTGTTGCTGTTGATAGTGTTGTTTTCAAGGGGATTTGAACGTTCTGTTTGTTTATAGTTGAGTTTAATCCTTCGTAAGAATTAATCCACATTCTTCTCTGTGAAATCATAATCCGAAATCCTGCCAGCCGTGCCAGCCGTGCCAGACACCAAGCAGGAAGTAACTCCACCGATGACCTTTATATATTCTAACCTTTAACTTCGCTCCTCACATCCTCGCCTCGTAGAACATCGCAAAACACTCCTCCTGCTTCTTCAGATCTCTTTGTTTCTACTTCCTTTTTCCCACATGCAACACTTCATTCGCATGCAATCACAATAAGATTTTTGACACTTCCTCCATGAAAAAAGATTTTAATAACATAGTCGAGTTAGTCAACAAACTTCTTTTTTGCATTAAATCACCATCGTCGTGGTCATCGTTGCCGTCGTCATCATCATCATCATCGCTATTACCATCATCATCATCATCATCATCATCCTCTTCGCCATCATCACACACATTACCACCACCACCACCACAACAACAACAGCTCACGCGCGTGCACACACACACACACGCACACACACACACACACACACTCACACACACACACACTCACACACACAATACAGTACTTTAGAGAAGTTTACTGTGCTTCACAGTTGCTATGTGTGAAAGTTTCTCCGACTTCCAGAAATTGCACCCTGCTGTGTTAAGAATGGAAGAACACATTGGATAAAGTAATCCACTCGTGCCAAATGTGAAAAAAAAAATCAAACGCAGAAGTAAAAGACGAGATGGTCACGATTGGAATGCCTTTGATCATAGCTTTGCATGATCAGAATTGATTTGAGGTTAAGCAACAACAATCTCACCGAATTCGAACCGACCTGGTCGAGAAATAGAAACAGAAAACAAGCAAACTATCCAACACACTCACGTATGTATGTATGTATGTATGTATGTATGTAATTGTGCATGTATCTGTGTGTGTGTATAGTCACACACAAACACACACACACACACACACACACACACACACACACACGCATATGTATATATGACCGCGAATCGGCAGCCCTAACCACTGGACCATTGCGCCTCCACGGCTATAATATATATATATATATAAGTATGTGTGTGTGTGTGTGTGTGTGTGTGTGTGTGTGTGTGTGTGTGTGTATGTGTAGTTGCATATATATTCGAGTATGTTATTAAAATCTCACCATAGGGATAAACTTATCCTTATGGGCGACTTTAACGCTCGTGTTGGTACTGACTATGAGGCATGGAAGGGGTACTTGGTCGCCATGGTGTAGGTCGAATGAACTCCAGCGGTCTCTGTGTGCTCTCCATCTACAAGGAATTCAGTCTGAGCATCACAAATACCATTTTTCAACAGCGAAATTGTTGCAAGATGCCCTGGATGCATCCTTGATCTAAGGATTGGTATCCCATAGTCTATGTTATCACTAAGAAACAAGATATTAGGGACTTTACCATTACACGTTCCTTTCCTAACTCTTGCCATCTCTCTGACCATTCTCTTCACTGTAGTAAGGCTACGTTCCATCTGAAACACACAAGACTACAAAAGTCATCGGTGCCTAAGCGCATTAATGTTCTGCTTTTGAAAACCGTTGGAAAGCAGGCCGAGCTCTCTATCAAGCTGGACACTGAGTTCAACTCTGTTGACATCAATGATAACACAGAATCATCTTGGAAAGCTCTGCGTGATGCAACGCACTCTGCATCTGCAGAGGTTCTTGGGCTTCTTGTTTGTAAACATCAAGATTTGTTCAATGATAACAACACAGATGTCCAACAGTTGATAAAATGCGCAGCGCTCATAAAACTTTGATAAATGATAAGAGCTCATCCAGAAAAGAGAATGCTTATAAGAAATGCAGAGGCCAGGTCCAACGTACTCTGAGACAAATGAAGGAGGTACTGAACTCCAAGAAGCTGCAGACAGAAAGAATTCTAAAGCCTTCTATGGTGGCCTCAAGAAAGTGTATGATCCTCAAAAGCACGGTGTTACTCCTATTTTTCCATCCAGTGAAGATACACAGTTAACTGATAAATCAGTTATCCTGAAACGACGGAAAGATCAATTTGAAGCCGTGTTGAACTCCACCTCAGTCACTAATGATGACGTCATAATGTCTATTCCACAACACGCTGAAATACTGGAATTGTCTCTAGAATCACAGTAAGGATTTCGTTCTGGTCGTGGCACTATCGACATGATATTTTCCCTCCGACAGGTCATGGAGAAGGTCCGTGAGAAAAATCAAGAGTTGTTCATGATGTTCGTTGACCTTACTAAGGCCTTCGACACTGTTAACCGGCAAGCACTTGAGAAAGTTCTGAAAAAGCTTGGTATACCTGACAAGATGTTGAATGTGATCATCTCCTTTCATGAGGAAATAAAGGCTACTGTCATGTCTAGCGGGTAATCTTCGGCTTCCTGCGATGTTACAAACGGCACAAGACAGGGTTGTGTTATGGCCCCTGTTTTGTTTGCACTCTTCTTTTCAGTGATACAGAAGTATGCTTTTGGTGACATAGAATGTGGTGTCAAATTCCAGTTTCGAACAAGGGGTGAACTATTCAATCATCAGCGTTTCAAAGCCAGAACACTGCTACGCACTAGTATCGTTCATGATCTACTCTTTGCATATGAAGCTGCACTAGTAGCGACCTCCTTATAGGAAGCTCAAGAACTTCTACACCGGTTTTCTGTGGCTTGACCATCAGCATAAAGAAAACGCAAGTGATACACCAACATTGCCTTACTCCTAAGCAAATTTGAGGTGTAAAGCAGAGGCCACTGGTTCATAATTTCACTGACACTCCTATATAGGTTGATGGGAAAACCCCAAAGTATGTGAAGTCATTTGCAGATCTTGGTAGTAAAGTGAATTCGATCGCTTCCCTTGATGGTGAAATCGTCAACCGTCTTGCAAAGGCAACCAACACATTTGGCAAACACTGTCATCGCCTATGGAATGGAGGGCATTAAACTTGACACCAAAGTAAAAGCCTATAAAGCTGCCATTCTTACTATTCTCCTGTATGGTCCAGAATCGTGGACAAACTATAGACGGCACATTAACCAACGAAACATTTTCCACAAAATTTCTCACAGGACAATCTGCAATTATTCACAAAAAGACAGAGTTTCTAATGCCGACCTGTTTAGCAAGTGTAACTGGTGGAATTGAGAGCTTCCTTATACAGTCGCAATTGCACTGGGCTGGCCATGTCATCAGAATGAGTGACCAAAGAATACTCAAAAGTCTTCATGTACTGCTTGCTTGATAGTGGACACAGGAATGTTGGTCAACAATGGCTCAGATATAAGGACAAGCTGAAGAGCAATTTCTTAGCAATGAAGATAGCTCACAACACCTTTGAGCAAACAGCTTTGGAACAAACAAGATGGAGATCGTTGTGTCAAAATGGTATAAAAAAACTTTGTTGCAACCAGCATTAACAAGCTTCGGGGTGCAAGGTAAAAGAGAAAGGCGGCTGCAAATGTGCCACCTGCACTGACCTGTAATCCTCATACTTGCAGGATCTGTGGGCTTTCTTGCAAATCGTTGGTGAGAATTAAATGTCACATTCGACATAAGCATTATGACTGACAAGGAAAGAGTGGGTTGTCGAAAGCGACGGGAGAGTCCATCACACACACACACACACACACACACACACACACACACACACACACACACACACATATGAAGACGCACGGCCTTGAGGTGATGCTGTGGTACTCACGATAGCAAGGTCATGGGTTCGATTTCCAATACGTTGTGTTCTTGAGCAAAACACTTCATTTCAAAATGTCATTTAAGCAAATTCTTCATTACTTTCAAACTTAATTGTCACAAAGGCAGTGAATTTCAACAGAAATATAAAAAAAGGGTTAAGAAGAAAATGGAACACTTTAGGTATGTCTTATCTTTAATGAAGAATGAGGTTTAGATGGTAGTCCTTTTAAAACACTCGTGTAATTCTTCACAGCCTGCAGGTAGTGACGAGTTCTGTATTGCTTAATCACATGAATTAAGTTGAAGCTTGCTATGTACGAAATCTTGGAGATATTTTTTAACTATTTTCAGGAATCCAGGTACAACGGCAGGATAAGTCGGAATGAGTATGCCTGATTAGATGTTTTTCACCTGAGTCGGTAGCAATATTAAATAAGAAGGATTTACTTGGTTATGGGTCGTGACATTCAATATAAACTCGTCAGGACAAAACTCGAGACTCTTTACGTTTAGATATCGGTTATCTCTTTGTTGTGTTCCCCCAAAATACCCAGAAATACATTCTGTAATAATTAATGTGTGGGATAAGAAAGATAACGAGGTGTGGAGTAAATAGACAATAGCACCTACATGCATTTTGGTTTTCTTAAGAATGAACCCAAGAAGAGGTTCTGCGATAACTAATTCATAGGAAAAGGAGAATCGTGTATTACAGAAGTTTTTATAACCTGTTCAGCAGTGGTTTATATTTTATAATAAAAAAAAAACTTTCCTTATAAAGTCTTGTTTGAGCTGGAATATTATCTGCTCATTGATAGAGTGGAAAAGCAAGAAATTTGAGAGAATGGTTTTGCGCATGTGTCCAGATGTTCGCTAAGTGGAATTTATCTTCTTTTGGGATCACTTATTTGTTTAGTTGTCCTATGTAATCGTTCCTAAATCCATCATTGCATTCGATGGCATGAATTAAATTCTTTGAAGATTCAAGTGCTTTTTTCGTTCTTGGCTCTCAGATCAATAATATATGTTCTCATGGATAATGATGAAAATTTCTGCATTTCTTAGCTCATCCGTTGTAATGAAAGGCAGTGTATCTGAAGTGCGTTTGACTTACCATAATTCTTCAATGTCTATTGCTTTAGCCTTTTCTATTCCATTCTCTGTTAGATTAGATGCCTGTTTTAATTCAAGGAATCTTTTGTTCTGAACATCCGGATTTGAAACAATTGTTCAGATTCTTCTAGCTAGGTTAAATGCAATATTGGATTTGGCATATTTTGGGTGGCAAGAAGAAAATAGTAGAGTCCGTAGGTTTGTAGAATATGTCGGTTTCTATGTTCGTGTTATTCTTAACAATCAAAATGTCTAAGAAGGGTAGTTGATTATAGTTAAATTCCATGGTGAACTGAATTCTATTATTGATGCTATTGAGTATGAATTTGAAATCACTCACTTCATCAAGGTTGTATATCCACAGACTAAGGCAGTCATCTAAGTACCATTTCCAATTTTTTGAAAGCTGACACCATACTTTGTTTTGGCTTGTTCATACAATTGAACTTCTAGATATTACCATGTCTAAGTTGGGGTATGTTGGGGCAACTTTTGCACACATCGTGGTTTCGGATATTTGTAGGTATGCATATTCCTCGAAAATAAAGTTATTTTGAAGAATGAATTTTAATCCTTCTGTGATGAGTTGTTGATCAATTCGGTCTGGAAATTCATTAGGGAATTTGTTTAGGGAATTTGTGGGCTGGTTGCATAAAGCTTTATTACATTAAATGAAGCGACTGCGTTAACTTTTTTGCGGGAAATGGTTTAATAGGTCAAGATCATCCCTAATAAACTTAGGTGTAAATTTTAAGAGATGTTTTAAGAGCATGTGAAGGAACTTGTTAAGACTAAGTTTCATAGGGTGGTGCTACTACAATCGTCTTAATTTGAGATCCTTCAGAAAGCGTATATTTTTGTAGACTGAGTGCGGTTCTTTGCAGATCTCATTAATTGTTTTATTTTCGGGGATTTTGAGAAGTCCGTAGAAGAAACTGGTTTTGGCTATAAAATTTGTTAGATAATCATTTTGTTTATTTTATATATATATTCTATATATCTATGTGATGCGTCTATGTAATTATGTCGAGCCAGATATCATAGTATACCGTACAAAGTTGGGTGTAGATGCTACTTTTGTTTATCTGGGCAGCATATTGTTGGCAGATAGCTCCTTAGATTCAAAAATACATCTACGAATTCAGAAAGAATCTGTAGCATTCGGGAATCTTGAAAAAAGAGATTGGGAAAAATCGAAGCATCACCAACACGACCAAGCTGAACGTTAACGAAGCATGCGTACTAATGATTCTATCGTAATCTTCTGAAACAGGCAGTACACTGCAAACCTCTCAAGCTGCTTGATCGCTTTCATAAATAATGTTCGAGACACATTCAACCTCTTCAAGTATCGAAGTAAAACACCTGACACAGAAGACCTTACAAGAGCAGGCCGCATAAGCAGTTAGTTACTCATCATAGCTACTCAGATGCGTTAGGCAGGCCACATTTTGCATATGGAAGATAACAGAATTCCAAAGAAGCTTTTCTGCGGTACACTGTAAATGGAAAACATGCTCAGCACAAACCACAAAGAAAAAAGTTACAAATACTGCATAAAAGGCAACTTGAAAGAACTGGAAATCGATGTGAAGAACTGGGAAGAACTAGCTTTAGAAAGAGCTGAATTGAGGAAACATATAAGGAACATTTGATAAACTTTTAAAGAGGGTCACCTTCAGAATGAAAGGCTAAAGTGTTGGTTCCGGAAGGACTGTCATCAGAACCTCAATGAGGACATAGAGTACTGGAGGCGTGAAACGAATGGCCAACTACTCCTTTCCAAGGATGGGTATGTTAACCATTTGAAGTTCCATGAAAGATCAACTGTATGCAATGTTATCTCTCTTAGGCCAGGTGATTCAACATGTGTAACGTGGGAAACTGTTTGCAAGTCGACAACAGGTCTGACAGCATAAATGACATTACACAAAGATTACGCAAAGTGACCTGATCAATGCAGTGGAAGATACAACTTTCGTCTATCACCTGTGTTTCAAACTATGTAGTGAGACTAAATAGTCATTTGAGAGGTCACGGACAGAAAGTGTCAGAAATACCACTGACGATGAAGAAGCACAGAGAAAGAGAGGGGGAAGAGGGAGAGAGTAATTATTTGTGAAGATAGAGCAATCACCAAGTATGTGGGTGTTCATGCATGAGTGAAGGTGTTTGGTTTAATGGTTAGAGGTTTCTACTCTCGATTATAAGGTCATGAGTTCGATTCTTAGCGGTACGTTGAATCTTTGGGCTAGGCTCTTCATTTCACGTTGCTCCAGTCCACTCTGCTGGCAAAAATGAGTTGTACTTGTATTTCAAGAGACAAGCTTTGTCACATTCCGTGTGATGTTGAATCTCCCTGAGAACTACGTTGAGGGTCTGTGGAGTGCTCAGCCACTTGCACGTTAATTTCACGAGCAAACTGTTCCGTTGATCCGATCAACTGGAACCCTCGTCATCGTAACCGACGGAATGCCAGTTGATGTATATATGAATCTTATTGATTTCGCTCTTCTGAACAAGTAAAATAATGACATCAGTATATTGGCTCGCTAACGTCCCGAACATCTTCGCATGCCTTCTATATCTGACTCATTGCCTAAGCTCACACAACTCTGTCATAATAACATGAAATTGTCTTTCTAGTCGACACAATTCACACATACATTACGTAACCAAAGACGTACCACAAAATCTATTTTCAATCCAGTGCCTGAAAATACAATTGTCATAGATAGTGGCTGACACTGCAGAAAGTCTTGTGTTTTTATTATCTAATCTGTTGAGGTGGGTCTGTTCCTAAAGCCTTAACAAATTTACTCATAATGTTAAATTTTATGCGGTTGATGTTCAACTTAAACATTGGAATATTTACATAAGTCCTTCAATTCCTATGGAACGCAAGCCATCGGTAACTTTTTTCCACTTCTATCGATTTGGGGCTGTCTTTTCTGCTCCTATTCAGTTGTAGCCCTGCTTTTTTCAGCTTTGCTGATCTAGCAGCTTCTTTTCGAATTTTGTTGCACCGTATCATATATTTTCCTGAGGGAAGGCCTTCCTCTCCCAGGTCTTGTTGCGTTCTGAACCGTCATCGATGCTTCTGTAATTTTGCTTTTTTTTTTCTTGGTAGGGGTGCTGGGCCTATGCTGGGCCTATTTACTTCCTCAGGGAAGTTGTGGCCCATATTAGACTGGCCTCTCTACTTTGATCTGCCTTGCAGAGACGCTCTACCAGGAGCTTGCATTCTACTGACATATCTTTCTGGATCACTGAGGCACGCATTCCACTACAACTCAACAAAAACCAGTCATTGTGGTGGTAAACATTGATTCCTGTACAGAAAACATGGACACTGAAGTAATCGCACAAGATTGTAGATTTCGGGAGAAAAGATTGTATATGTTTTAAGAACTGAAACACAGAGAAGATGACAAAAGACAGTGGATATCGATTGAGTTTGATGAGAGTGGTAAACAATTTTGGTAGTAAACAAAATTGGTGATAAATGTAGAAAGAAAAATATGCACATTAGCTGGTAGCGTCAAACTGTTAGAGACAAGAAATTTACCAATTATTTAGCTGGAATCTACTGTTGCTTTCCAGGCATATGAGTATCTCTGTAATGTTGTCAGTAAATGGCACAATCAGCTGAAATTTTATGGCGTTGAGGGATGAAATACGGCTAACACATCCAAGATAAAGTGCATGACAAGGAAGACAATCCGGTTTAACCCACAATGTCAGGGCATGTGCAACAAAACAGCGTCTGTTCTTAATAAACAAATGTTTCCTTAAAATCTACAACCCTTAATCCAACACTTTTATTTTTTTTTAAAGGCATCACTGTTTCTTATAGTAGAATTCATTTAACGAGATTTAATATACGAACATATAAGGCCAGAGTGCTGAAAATTAATGCACAACCAAAGAGGGAAACGTAATTGCAAGAAAGTGGAGATCTGTCATCTAAAAGATTCCTTCTTTAAAAGAAACACCATCCATCGTGCGAATGCCACATGTAATAAGCAGCAAATAATATCATACATCGGACTAACTGAGAACGATTAAAGAAAGCATTTGTCAATACCCTACAAACTTTTCCAAGTGCATATAGTAGAAAAGAGAATATATAAAAATATCACTTTTCCGCGAGAAATCTTAGTCACAACAGCAGCGCTCTCTGGAGAGTAGTGAAGACTTACAACTTCTGCTTTGCCAGGAAAGTCCACATAAATTCCATCTAGTCCTAAGCAGATCAGAGTTAATAGCTCCCAAATCATTGTAAATTTTTTTATACTGATTATCATACTAAAATCTGTAAATGATATTGAATTAGTTACCGGGATCGATTCATTCAATGCATCCAAGATATGAATAAACGTCCAACAAAAGGAAACTATCAAATCTTGTTGACACCCCACATGATATTACCATTCCTACCTCTGCTTTTACATCCACGGGAGGTAACTATGGTGACCTACGCGAGGTCAAGGTTTAGACGTACTTATATAGCTTAACCTGTGATATAGACACACACATGTGCACAGACGCACGCTATCTCTCACACACAACTGTACGCATACACACGCACGCACACATGTATGTATGTATGTATGTATGTATGTATGTATGTATGTATGTATGTATGTATGTATGTATGTATGTATGCATGCATGCATGCATGCATGCATGCATGCATGTATGTATGTATGTATGTATGCATGCATGCATGCATGTATGTATGTATGTATGTATGCATGTATGCATGTATGTATGTATGCATGTATGTATGTATGTATGTATGTATGTATGTATAGAGAGAGATTGAGTGAGAGAGAGGTACCCTAGCTTCTCCACTCGAACAAGCTGAATTAGTTTACTATATATAAATATTTGCAACATTTTAATTCTGTGCGAGTGTAACAGTGTCTTTTACAAGGGAATCTTATCTCTCTTCCAGCCATCATTATGTGGAAATATTTTTTCCTCAACCTAGAGACTGACGCGAAGAGAGAAGTTCCTGATCAAGTAATTGGTAGCCCAGCATTTGATTATTGATCATGCGTATCAACATTAGTCCAACACCTGAGCTTATGATTGTCTTAATAAAATATCTTTTTAATTTTTCGTTTTTGTATTTGGCTTACAAG
>NC_142944.1:1162723-1193310 GCF_046866305.1 Octopus bimaculoides
ATATATATATATATATATACATATATATATATATATATATATATATATAATATATATATATATATATATATATATACATATATATATATATATATATATATGTATATATATATATAATATTATATATATATATATATATATATATATATATATATATATATATATACATATATATATATATATATATATATATACATATATATATATATATATATATACATATATATATATATATATATATATACATATATATATATATATATACATATATATATATATATATATATATATATATATATATATATATATATATATATACATATATATATATATATATACATATATATATATATATATACATATATATATATATATATATATATATATATATATATATATACATATATATATATATATATATATATATATATACTATATATATATATAATATATATATATATATATATATACATATATATATATATAATATATATATATATATATATATATCATATATATATATATAATATATATATATATATATACATATATATATATATATATATACATATTATGTATAGACTCACTTGAAAATGTTTTGCTCTCCTTGATAGCCACAAAACACGAGCAAAACAAAAAACTGTTTTCAGCATTTAAGGAAGCTGACAAATACAAACAAGAAATCATACTACCTAATAAAGAAGAAGAAGAAGAAGAAGAAGAAGAAATCCAAACTAGAACAGCAACGGCCTTGATAAAATGATAGCAAGAAAAGCTCCTACATGGTAAATACTGGGCTAAACTAAATGCAAACAAAATAGACGGAGAAAAATCCCAGCAATGGTTGAGAAGCTCAGGACTCAAAGCAGAGACTGAAGGATTTTTAATTGCAGCACAAGACATTACCAAAAACATATAATGAAAAGGAGCATAACAAGTAACTGCAGAATATGTGGCGATGGACAAGAAACAATAAATTATATTATCTCTGGCTGCCCAGTCCTGGCTAAGAAGGAATATATTCACAGACACGACAGAGCAGGGACCTATATACACTGGAAGCTATTCCAACACTATGAAATAACAACAGAAAAAAGATGGTATAAACACACACCAGAAAAGGGCACAGAAAACGAGAAAGCAACCATGCTATGGGATATGCCAATGCACACAGATAGAGAAATTAAGGCAAATAGACCAGATATAGTTGTCAGAGATCATGAAGAAAAAAATGCTTTCTAATTGATGTATCATTACCAGCAGATGACAATGTTTCCCTAAAAGAAATGGAAAAACTTTCAAAATACAAAGACCTGGAAATAGAGGTAACTCGAATGTGGAATCTAAAAACAGAAACAATTCCTATCATAGTAGGTGCCTTAGGTATAATAAAAAAATATTCAGACAAATACATAACAAAAACACCAGGACTTACAAATATATATAACATACAGAAAATTGCATTACTGGGCACTGCACACATCCTACGCAAAACACTTTCAATACAGTAACCATAAGAGCATCACAGCAAACCACAGCACATACCCAAGGCACACAGAGCTGCGCTCGGTAGTGAAGTGAAAGCACGTTATAAAAATAAAATTACTGAACAATAATAATAATAATAATAATAATAATAATAATAATAATGCACTGATAGGCAGTTCTGGTGGCTTTCCTCGAGGGAGAGTACAGGCTGGTTGCTGATACATCATAAATGGTTTTTCCTCGTTGAAGAAACTAATACTATATGATATGTTGCGCGTTTATTGTTAGTGACTTTTCATTGAGGTAGGATCTGTGTATTATACGTTAACTGGTGTACTAGTGATAACTTTTAACCTTAAAACAAATTGAACAATGTCTGATCCACTATAGATGGCTTTTAACCGTGTGATATTTCTCCGGTCAATTCCTGTTGGCTTTTACAAAGACAAGTCTTGACCATTGTACAATAGATTACTTTTCTATCGTTGGTAGCCTTCCCTCCCACAAAGAACTAATCTCTGAATAGAACCAATTCGATAGTTGTTCGAAGCATCTGCGTAATCCATTGACCAACACGAAATAGTAACCAAATGTTCCTCATTTTAGAGCCCTGCCGCCCTGATAAATGATAATATAATAATGTTGTTTTAGATAAGCTATAATGGAAAAAGAAAATAAGGAGCAAAAGACAGCTTCACCCTGACTAAAATGCCTTAGATCGTAGGGTACATGAGATGAAAAAGAATCCAAAGAGATGGGCGGTGGTCTATGTCAGTAAAAATTGTTTTGTTTGAAGTGCACAGAAATAGTGTTTTGAAATTGCCGTGAGAATTGGAGTATCCAACGTTTCGTATAGAGTTTTTCTTCAGGGTAATGATGACAATTGTAGCCAATTTCCCAAGCACAGAATTTGCATAATTCTGCCGTCTTTGTTTTTATTCCCTCCTGTTAACTCTTTACTGTGATAAAGGACTCTGTTCGAAATATTGGATACTGCATACTTCAAGGCAATTTCAGTGTATTTTTTCTTTCGCTTTGATCTGAAGGTTGATCTGAGATTTATCAACGATAACACTAATTTGTTTAGAGTAAATAATCCACTTGTAGCGTTCCTCGCCGTTTGAAATTTAAATAACTTCGCCACAGACATACCTCAACGTCAATGATAAGATACGAACTTGCGAACTAGAACTCTCGCCTAGTCATCCAGTTATTCTGCAGATTTGGCCTTGTACAAATACTCTCTCACTCTCTCTCTCTCTCTCTCTCTCTCTCTCTCTCTCTCTCTCTCTCTCTCTCTCTCTCTCTCTCTCTCCCTCTCTCTCTCTCTCCAAATTTGACGTGCTGTTAAATTGAAGCAGCAAAGTGAAAGTAAATCATTAATGCCATACCAAACGTGCATGTGTGTTCGAGAGTGTAAACAAATCAGACAGGATAAACATACAATTTAAGCTATTTGCTTTTTGTGATTATTGTGCAATTAAATACTTTATCGATTGAAACCGTACGGACTGTAAACATTGATTAGAGGCTATTAGGTAAATCAAGTTATAGCAAAAATACCAGTTCAGGCAGCAGGTCCTCGCCATTTCCTTGCAATGAGCAAAGCAATTTATAGGCAATAAAATATATTCTAAAAGAAACCTTACATTCTCTGTAAGACGGACAAAAAAGATGTTCATTTATTTAGAAAAATCACATACTGATCAGAAGATAGAATAACATATTGATTAACAATTAAAGTAGTTGGTTTCAGAATATCTTTGAGATATTTCGAAATTACATAATTTCATCATGGAACCAGCATTCAGTGTTGATTATTCAGGTTAAATAAAATAAAAAAAAATTGAGTTATTTTTAAAATGTAATTTGTTACCTTAGAGATCTAAATGGGATTCTAATTATTTCTGGTTATTTATCTTTTCAGGATACACAAGTATTCATTTAGTCGTGCTCTAAAATAATCTGAGCATTATTAAACTCCTTCGCCCTAGCCCTTACCCACTCACCCACCACTACCACTTCAGAGTATAGACTGGTCAGGCAACCGAATATCGCCATTTTTACATTGTCTACAGAGTCTCTCATCTACTTTAGTCTGCTGTTTACCCAAAACCCACTCCATCGCATACCCACCACCATTCACCATTTACCCCTTTACTCCTATACAAAATGATTCTTAATAATAGCACGTGTGCGTGTGTACATACATACATACAAATAAATATATGTACATGTATGCGTGTGTATTCACATACACATATACCTATACATATATATATATATATATATATATATATATATATATATATATATATATATATATATATATATATATATAGTTACGTACATATGTATAATATGTGCGCGCGCGCGTGTTTGTATATATGTAGCGTTATACAAACATATACGAGGATGGGCTGTAAAGTTCATAAGCTGACTATGAAGGAGTGATGCTAGGTCTGTGAAATATTGCATGTACTCATTTCAACTCTTCTTATTACTATCTGCATTGTTTCTTTGCATGTAAACTGACATCTGACTGTTCAAAGAATGCTTCAAAAGTAACTAGCAGTGACTTCTCTTGAAAATGGGCAAAATTTAACATTGTACCTTCCAAAAAAAGGGTTTAGTCCCCAAAGGCATTCATGCTGGCTTGGTTGTTACATTGGGGACGACACTCTATGCTTTATCAACAGTGCAAAGTGGGCAGCTAAATTTAAGAGAAGAAGGGAGATGTCATGAAGATGACCCACTGACTGGACGTCCTGCAACTGGCACCACTGAGGAAAACAGTGATCGTGTTCACTACAAGGTGACCGATGACAGGTGATTGACTAGAAATCAAATAGCCAATGGTATTAGTATGTCTCCTGTGTGTGTGTGTACGCGCGTGCGTGCGTGTTTGTGCGCACGAACACGCGCATGAGTACACAAACGCGCGCGCACACACACACACACACACACACACATATTTTCATACATTATAATCAACACCAGTAACTAGAGTGTGTGTGCAGCCTGAGTATCCATTGAGTCTGCAGCTCCTGCCCTCAGTACAGGCTTATGCAACAGGTTCGAAAGTGTTCCGCCGTAAAAACATCACCTAGTGCAGTCCGCACCATTTCCTCTCTCTTTTAATAGTTATGCTACAAATTACAATCGAGATGGAAGGAGGGACGGTCGAATCGAAGTGAAACTAGTATCATACTTTGAGTGTAGATCACGCTTATGCAGACATTTTTGTAAACTTTCACACATACATACACACAAACACGCACACAGACACTAACACATGCATAGCCGTATAGGCACGTAGACTACCATGAATGTATGAAAGTGTATACATGCATATAGACACGTTTACAAACACACCCGCTCTTGTAGAAAAAAAAAATCAAGGATAACTCTGCTGGAAAGAACAGGAAGACAATGGAATGAGTCAACGGAAGAAAATATGGGATGGAAACGGCGTGAAAGGTGGGAGGCAACATTAAAACGAAAATGTTATTAGGGTTGAAAGTAATGTAGGGTGAAATAGTGCGTTGACAGAAAGCAGAGTCAAAAGAAGTTGAGGAATATGTTTATACCACGCGAAGAAGTTCCCCGGTTAAAGGTGAGACATTTTCCCTTGTGTCTGTGAGTCTCATTTGAGCCGTTGTGCTAGAAAATATCATGGGCTAAGGAGTGGTTGGAGAAATGGCCAAAGTTATGCAAGCGGGCTACAAGTTTGAAACTCCCTATATTTATTACTGAAGCTCGTAGAACATGCGTTTCAACCGGCGATCCGTTTCACCTGAGTACAATGTATTTTACATGAACAAGATCTAAAATGCTGTGAGCATATGCGGTTAGAGAAAGAACAAAATGGTCGATCACATTGGAGCCAAGTATAGTCTGAGAGATGAAGGGACACATATATTACCAGGGATGTGGAAACGTAAGGGTTCTAAGCTTTGTCTACAAAGGGAAGACGGAACTACCCGTCTGAAGGTCACGTAGATTCTTGTCTCATTTGAAAAAGATGAAGAGAATTTAAGGGAAGATAGAAGCGATTATGGGATTCGATAGAAAAGGAATGTAGCGGATACAGGTGTGCGAAAGTGGCAGAGTCGCTGTGTTGAAGACGAGAGGATAGAATCTGGATATTAGGAAGGAGAGCATATGGTGTGAATGAGATTGTGCAACTGGTGGATTTGGATTGGTTCTGGTAAATTACTCTGGAGATTTTACAAACAGAGAAAGTGATTATCAAAGCTTATGAAAAGGATGAATTGCCTTTTAGCGAATGGAGTGATTCCTATATGGAATTCACTGTAATAGTCCAAGGATTGTTGTGTTGGGTAGGTCTACAATGTGGCCTAGAGACAGTTTAGTGTAACTGGAATCTATGTTGAATGCAGTGTTACTCATTACACAAGAAGAAGAAGAAGAAGAAGAAGAAGAAGAAGAAGAAGAAGAAGAAGAAGAAGAAGAAGAAGAAGAAGAAGAAGAAGAAGAAGAAGAAGAGATTACTAATATATAAAAAAAGAGTGAAATCGCATTTGTGCGTGTGATTTTATTGATAAAATGACCCTCCCAAGATGCAACATCTTTTCAGCACACGATTTCCTATTTATCCAGTAACTAAACAGATATTAAAACGAAATAAATAAATATTCTAATACAGGAAGTAATTGATAAGTCCTATGGTATGTTATAGACAAGACATTATTTACTTCATAATGCTCTCAGAAAAAAATAATATATTGTTCTAAATGGAAGCTAGATTCGAGAACCTGTTAAGGAATATTGAACTAGTAGTGAAACTACTTGTTCTATAAGAGTTTGAATTCTTCGAGAACAGACCACCCTAAAAATTAATTAATGGGGTAATTCCTTGAGACCATTTACCGAGGTATTCTTCGAGACAATGACCATGACCATTCTAAAACTTAGATTTAGAGAGAAATTCTTGAAGACAATTTATCGAAGAATTCTTCAAAACATTAAACATTCTAAAACTTAGATTTACTGAGGAGTTCCCCGCAATCATTTATTGAAGAATTCTTCGAAACAGTGACCATTCTAATAGCAAGATAGCAGCAGAATTAGAATGCAGAGGAAACAACCCAAGAAAGGAAATAAAAACAGCATTAGAAACGTGTCAACTAAATTGAAAGCGTCGAATAAAATTCCAACCGCTTTCTTTCCATTTTTAAGAGTAAAGAGATGTGTTGTTTGGCAAAGGACCAAACAACTCTGATACAATTTGGGAGGTGAAAGCACTTGTGAGCTGCGTGGTGCATGAAATCATCTGTTTAACATTTTTTGTTCATTACTTGACGGAAAAAATGTTACAATACGTTAAATTAGTGAGGAACAGGTGAAGAATTTTCTAAGTAACCAGAACATTATTCAATGAGCATATCTTTTAAAATTTCTTATTTATTCATTTGATAAAGGTGTATTTCATGCGATTCGGTAAAATAGCTTCTAGACATCTCAAAACGATAGATATTAGGAGCGAAGCGTCGAGATTATTCTGTATAATGATTATGAATGGCAGAAGAACACACATAGATATATTTAGCCTTTTTCTCTTTAAATTTTCTGATAAAAATTGTAACTTTATTATGTTTACCTCTTCGTGACTACCTCAGTTATTTATACACTTAGACGATTTAAACCAGATAAAAGAGATGTCTATATATTCGCTCATCTACTGGGAACAGTAACCACAATATTCTACGAATCATGTTCTGGTTTGATAAAAAAAATCGAATGCTTTGAGTGATATTATCTTTGATTCATGGTGTCTAGATGAAAAAAAAAATGAGGGTAGTCACTGCTAGAACGACGGCGAGCAATAACAAAACGATTGCCATCGAATAAGGGATCGACATGCTGATCAACACGGTGAATGAGAAAATTTCGTAGGTGGGATCTCAACAAAACAAAAGGAACGGTGAAAATGTCAGAGTACCCCAGTACAAAGCGCTCTCTCTCTCTCATCATGACTATGATGATGATGATGATGATGATGATGATGATGATGATGATGATGGTGATGATGATGATCATCATCATCATCACTGAATCCTAAAAGATTGAAATCAGAATTGCCGCATTTTGCTTTAATATATTAAACTAGCTTGAGCGAACATAATGAAAAGAAACAAATTTAAACTAGCGTGGAGAAGCAAGAAAAAAAAAAAGAAAAACCATCATGCGTAGCCGAGTAGAGAGTTTGAGAAATCTGTGGACACTTTGAAATCAGAAGGTGATACAGTGAGTTAAGAATATAATATTGAGGAATAGGGTTTGTTGACAACAATACCAAATGAAGATTTCTGTTGATGGTAAAGAAAATATAGAGCAAAGAAGTCTGTGGAAAGCAATGGATGTAATAGTGTTTCACTAACAACCTTAGCTTACAAATGTCTGTTTATATGGGAAAGAAGTATAAAGAAACACCATGATTAATTATAACAGCTACACAAGGGGGGAAATGGACTAAGGAGCTACTTTGTGACCCAATGCAGATAGGCAGTCCTGGAACAATTGTTGAAATAAATGACGAGAATAGAATCGAAGAAGAGTACAACTGGATGAGTGGATTTTTGGCCATGTGTGTTCGTGTCTCAAGATTGGTATATGGAGATGAACGGTAAATGTTGTGTGCTGAACGAGTCCATCTGCTCACTTCCGCTGTCTGAGTACACAATGTGGTCCTCAACAAGGCAGAGGCGCAATATATCAAAAGAAATGGATATCTGAGTTGCACTTCTGGTATATAATGTCGCCCCGGGGCTATATAACAACAGTAATTGGACTGACATCATAACCAAGTCGTAAAATGGAGGAAAATACGTTTAGGTTTTCTGTCACAGCAAACGATATGGATAGAACAGACGAATGTGGATGGGGTGCATGTTTAGTGAAAACACCAAATTCAAAGTTACATTTTTTTTTATGGGTTAATCAGAGGGGAAAATACTTTCATAAGAGAACGTGGAGTAAGGAAACAGTAGAGAGAAAAAAATTACATTTGGTTTTGAATGGAGAAGTACCGATAATTAGCGCTAATGGTGCCACAGGTAAGATACAGCTGGGATATCGGAGACGACGAAAAGATAGATGATTGAAATGATGGCTGAGGGTTTAGGCTAATTTAGAGATCCTATATGGCTGTGGTGAACCACAGCGTCGGCGTTCGTAAAGTGCCGGTCTCATTTCTTTTTACTTTTCTCGTCAATGTTTATATCTTAATTCGGTAAAGGATATATACACGCATAAATACAAAATAAAACCATTCGTTTTTAGATGTTTCTATTCTCTTTTCCCTCTCTTTTTGCCTTTTACATGGACCTGTGTGTTTGTGCGCGTGCAGGTGTGTGTGTGTGTGTGTGAACGAACAAAGCTTCTTGCGGCGGTTCATAGACTTTCCGTTTGTAGTTCTCACCATCAGAAGCGCAGTGCATCGCTGGATGGCTGATTAGAAACCCTGTATCTGGAGATTCTATAATCCACCAACTGTTTTATCAAATCACTATTTAACCTGCCCCTTTGATCACCTTTCCATTCATCCGTCTTTCTTTAAACTTTTATACAGTTTCAGTCAACCAAATCCCGACAATTAGGTGAACGACAAGCGGACTCTTTAACCATGTTTTCGTTGCAGTAGCGGTGAATGAAATAAAGAGAGAAGAAAGAATGTGTGTGATTTAGTGTTCAAAATATGCTGATTTTTTGAACACTGTGTCGATCTGTGGTCTATACTTATTGTAGGCATAATCCATTTCTTACGTTATAAAGATACGCATTTCTTAAGATCATTGAGCTTATCTCATCATATCATTACTATTAATATTGGTAAGACGCGTGCTAGCAGAATCGTCAGCAAGCCGGACAAAACGCTTGATGGCATTTCATCCGTCTTCAAATTTCACCAAGATCGAATTTGCCTTTCGTCCTCTTTTGAGATCGATAAAATAAGTAACGATTAGGGATAGATTTCATCGACTTCTCCACCTCCAAGAAATTGTTGGCTTTGTGCCAAATTAAAGAAAGATTATTCTTATCATTAATGGTATTTATTCCATTGGTTCTTTCCAATTAAAGAATGAAAGACAAATTCAACACCGAAAGGATTAGAACTCTTGGTGCCGGTTTATACTTGAGGGTTTAAGGACGTAGGAATTAACTACTTAAGGGATTAAGAACATAGGAGTTAACTACTTCAATATTTCTGAGAATAAAAACATCCGCTTACCAGGATTTTATGCTCATAAGGAACAAAAGGAACGTAACTGGGTACCACAAAGGCTTCAGTCCAACAATGATTTTCCGTTACTGCCCATCCATCATCCTTTCAATGCTGGAAATATTTAAAAAGAAGTCCAAATGGACAGGCTAAAAGCAAAAAATAAAAAATAATAATTATAATAATAAAAATGAAAATTTGAAAGAATAAGGAAAGAAGCCAAAATAAAAGAAAATATTAATATAAAATATGAAAAGCAAAACGAAAAAAAAACACCTGGCAACATTCAGTGGAATCTTGTTAAAGCGACATCAACTTGAGCAGCTTATCGTTCTATAGAAATGGTAGGTAGAAGAGGAAACTGGGGGCAACAGCCAAGTACTTCGCTTATCCATTCGTTTGTTCAAGTTGATGATAACAAAGACTAAGAGAATTTTTCTTTCTATTAAAATAGATTGCTTACCATGACACTACTAGAGATTATTAATTCAGAATACCATCAGTTTGGCGAAATACCGTATTTGATTATAAGTATATATCTTAAATGTGAAGAGTTATTATTTTTTTACTTTCTGTTATTATTTATTTATTTATTTAGAGAGTGAGTTATAAATAGAACTGTAGAGAACAACCTTGCATGATATTGAAGTGGGGAAGACAAAAAGGAGCCAACGAAGAGTTGGGGCGTTGGCTTTCCGGCTAAAAGCGTTTGTTTGCAGTTCGAATCTTATAATCAGCGGACAGACTAGAAAGCAATTGAGAAGGGGAAAAAACAGTTGTTTTTTTTATATCTGTTTATTATTGTTATTTTTGCTCGCATAGATATTGAAATGGTAAACATAAATGTTCCTACTCCCTTAAGAGTTTCGGTTGCTAACATCACCTCATAAAAGAGACAATTCCACTTAAAGGAACGATCGAATCCATCCCACACACGGACAGAACGTGGAAATAGAAAAATTTAAAAAAACAACAACATGGAAACTGTATTGAAATGCTTTTGTGTGAAAGAACGATAACAGAAGACAGCTATTGTTGTTAATAGAATAATGCTAAAACCCATAACATTATTTCTGCCACGTATCTCTTTAACGTGAGCATATTTTATGTTGCTTATTTCTTATACAATATATTTATAGATTTGTGATCATTATCAAATGTGTTTAGATAAAGAGATACCTTAAGCTATTTTATTCATGAGTACCCTCCCAAAAGGAGGTGTCAAAAATATTATGCACCTGGGTTGAAGTTCGGTGGACTCCTGCCTTTTGTTGGTAGCTGGGGGCCTCTCTCTCAGAGTGAAGGGCAGATTGTGTGATACTTGTGTGCGTGCAGCTGTATTACCCTAACCCTAACTCTACGCGTCAAGCAGCCAAACCCGACGGTGATCAACTGTTCATAACTACAAAGCGCTTTTATATGTAAACAGTAAGTCTATGAGTTTCATTGCTAAAATCACAGAACGATTTCACCGGTGGATTTCAAACAATTACCAAACCTCAAGGCAATTACCAAACGATCAAAGAATCGATCGCCTTCTTGGTTCGGAGCTTTCAAATGTTTTAGCAATTTTTATCAACACTTGTGTATCTTCTTACAGTTTCAAAGCCAAGTTCGTATCACGAACTCGTTAACTGAACGACTATTCTACTGGTCTAGTTAAATATTTGCGCAACATTTCATACAAAATTCTTGCCATTGTGCTACCATACTTTGATCTTTGGTTTGAGCGGTGTTGACATTACTGTTAGTCAAACATGGAACGGTTATGGTATCATGTTATGGTATCATCGGCATTTTCGCTCTTCGTTGGCACTTATGTTGTTATGTTATACTATGCTCTTCACTTATCTTTCATTCAGGCCTCTGAAACGGGTAGGTGGAAAGATATCTTCACAGAAAATCTGGTCTGAATGCTTTCAACATGGTGAGTTCCACAAAAGACCCTCGAAGTGCCAGGCGCGGTGTCAAACCGGGTGTTAGGTTAAGCCTGCGACGCCATTCCGGAATCTGAACGCAGAATGTAAAGAATCAGTACAAAAACCACAAGCTATTCGGCCCGAGGTATTCCGATCCATCATCCTCGAGTGAAATTTTATTTTTATAGACCCAGAAACTATGCAAGGTAAAATTTGATTGTTATGATGTATCGATGAAGTATTGATGAAAATTCATCTTCGAAACTCTGACGGTCTTTTAGCTCCCTTCCGAGAACCATAGCCCTGAAACTACCCTTCCAAAGTTAATCAAGTCAGATGACATCCCTGAATAAAGAATTATGTAACTATAACACTGTACTACAAATTGACTGTACACTATAAGCAAGAGTGCGCACACGCATACACACACACACACACATATATATATATATATATATAAACAACCAACTACAGATCTATATCATTGAGTCCATGTACATAAGTCATTTTCGCAATAACAGTATGTGCAATATATGCAGAAGGATAGTATTTTATGATGATTTTAAAAGAATGGCGGAGAGTGATGATATCTCTTTAATAATATCCAATATAGCTTCTGAATATGAGCAAAACTAATTGACGTAGCAACAGGACTAAATTCCATCCAAATGCTTTAGCTACAGCAAGTGTTTGACTTAATATACTCCGATTTTGGAATTTTATGCCACAAGCTGAAAATATGGCAAATATTGACATTTAGTTCTGATTTCTTCAACGATAGAAGTTAAATAACAAAGACAAAATCTCTTGTGAATAGTAAGGTAAGACAAAACAACGTTCTGAGATCTCTCTTGTTTCACTTAATTGCTGTCGGATAGAAACTAAAACGTTCATTTGGATATATTTAACAGTTGTACAAACGATGATACTTTCTTGGGCCTCCAACTCTTGACAGAGTGCAATAAAGAGTATCTGGCGAATTTAAACTGGCAGAGCTCAACCCACTTTATGTTTGAACACAACCAATTTCTTCCGTAGAGAAGATGAAGAATTGTGCCATAGACAGAATCAAAGCTGACTCCAGTGGAACTTCAACTCATAGAGTAGGGAAGCAGAACAAATAACTAACAGAATTCTGTCAGGAGCTTTAACGACTCCAATTCACCATTCTGTATTTTTTAAAATGCTAAAATTTAAAATAAATATGTCTATGCAATCCAATATGGCCAGGATATTATATACGAACACTAATAACAGACCAAACTATAATAATTATTTGAGGGGAGGGATAAGTCGATAGCCTCGACTACAGTATTTGACCGATATTTCATTTTATTAACCACGAAAGAATGAAACGCATAACTGACCTCGTCAGGATTTAAACTCAGAACGTAAAGAGCAGGAACAATGGCTGCAAAATATAATAGAAAGAAAATTTGAGCCTAACGCTAAAATATCTAAACAAAATGATCTCATTATTATCCAGTAAGAATATTTAAACCATTGATGAGAAAATTCGGTTCAGTCTGTGCAAGGGAAGAGTATTCAAAGAGAGTTCCACGATGTCTGATGGGGTCTACCCTTAACGAAAGAGATGAAACAAATAACCTCTCAGTTTCCTTGATTTTCAAAGAAAGGCTTCTTCCGGGAATCGTGGCGAAAGCAATTTGTTCTACTCTGTAAATTTTTTACTTAGTCACATGGCTAACGAAATAGAATTACAATGGAACAGTGAGAACAGTGACTGAGTGGCATTGAAAGCTATGCCTTGACAATGCCGTCTCTATAAGCTCCTGCTCGTGAACCTGTAGGGATCGAGGCAAACTTTTGACTTTCAATTTGTTTTCACCACCAACCAATTAAAGTGAGTCATTAATTTCGCCATCTCAGGGACGATTAGCATTTATTTACTGTTCCTGACGTCTCTTAGCAACAGAAATCAAACTCTTCACTCTTCTGCTAATCTTCCAACACAGGGCACATGTTTAGATGAATTTTCAGCAAACACACACACATACTCGCGCACGCGTTATCCACGCTTCTATTTATTGGAGATAACCAGCCTGACTTATTTATTAGCATTACACACACACAAACACACCAAACACTCCCTCCCTTTCTTTTTCTCTCTCTTACACTCACACATGCATACACACACACACACACACACACACACACACATATATACGTATGCAAGTATGATTAGATATGCATGTGTGTAAGCAAGTACGTATATGTATGGGTGTACATGTGTGCGCGTGTGTGTGTATGTATACACAGATATTAATACACATCTATACACCTCATACATATGTACATACATACATACATGTACACACACACACACATCAACGCGGTTATCGGTCTTTGACCGGTCATTTGAATTTGCTTTATGCTTGAACAAATCTACCATTCCATTGTAGAATAATGTCGATTTCATCATTCAAATATCACAAATTATTTATGGACACTCCAAAGTTTTCATCCTTCCTGGCATCCATTATTTCAGTCCACAATTCTTAACGTTGAAATAGATTTGTCTACAACGACATCTGTGCGATAATGGCGGTACTTGTCCATATTGGTAGAAGGATTGCTTACGGTAAATACAAAATATGCCATAAACAATGTCGTCTCTATTTTTAAAAGTAATGGTAAAAAAAATCGTTCACCCAAAATACATTTGGAAATTTTTCATGACTTTAATCTCTCACCCAGAAGCCCAGGCCTTGCTGTTTCCGAGGGAATACCGTCGGTTTTGCTAGCTGTTCCCCAAAAAACGTTAGCATTCTATTTCGAAGGAACATAAGCGTTCTTGCTCGCTGTTTCTCAAAGCCTAGAACTAAAACTTCACAACTTTAATAACTAGGCCCAAGGCACACCTGTCCTGATAATAAACCAATCAACATGCTGGAATATCACCACATTTAAGAAAATGTCCTTTAGTGTTCCAGGAATTCCAGCACTTTCATAGTTCTATAAACACAACGAGTGTAAAGAAACAAGTGGGAGCAACACACTTTGACAGTACATGTAACAAACCCATATTTCCACAAATTTTCTTTGACTGAATTTCAACTCCAGAGTTAAAAAGAATTCTTCAAGTAGGACGGACAAACATTATTCCTGCGTCTCACGAGAAGCTAATCTCTAATTGTTAGTAGTTTAATTACAACTACGTTTGGTTCTAGTATCAAACTACATAATGCTACAGCGAAACTGTGACGTAATTATGTAAATATCGTAATTTACTTCGATAAAACGAAATGTTATTTCAACACTGTAATTGGTTTATTATGGGACAACACACAGCTAAACTTAATGCCATCCGACAAATTCCCATACAACCAGTACAACACAAATAACACAAGCGTTTTTGCTTGCTGTTTCCAAGGAATGCCAGCCTTCTTGCTCACTGTTTTCTGGGAACAGTATAATTCTTACTCAATGTTTCCAAGTAACTCTAGCATTCTTACTCAACATATTTAAGGAACACTACCACTTTTGCCACTGAAAAATCCAAGTTTATTCCTTGTATATAGGTGTTCAACTGAATACTCATACATCAAGCAGTCCACCGTACACATATACATACACAATCTATGATCAACTACTACTTATTGCCATTGTTCTTCAACTCTGTTATTTAGGTTTCAAACATAAAAGCCACAATTGAATTTTGTATGCTACGTGGACAGCTAAAATCTGTTTTAAATATTGTAAAAGTCCTTTTTAATATTTGTGTGTGTGTGTGTGTGTTGATGAGGGATTGAAGGTATGTAGAGACAGGGGTAGGTGTCTTGTAGAGTAGATACATGGATACCTGTATATATGTGTATATATATATATATATATATATATATATATATATATATATATATATATATATATTGTTAGGAAATTATAAATTATAGTGTGAAGTATGTCTTTTTATTTTGGCATTACGGCCACAATACAGAGGGGATATTACAGTGGGGACAAAAACATAAAACGAATGAAAATGCGATGTTATATAAAAATGAAAAATGAAATGGCTGCATGGGCAGTATCATTTGAACGTTTATATAAACTATTTACAATCGTTCTATTATCTTATTGTTTTTTTCTTAATCTCGTTTTTTCTTCTTTAAAAAAAAAAATTAAACAATTTTACTTTTTCCTTCTTTCTTCAATGAAACAATTTTACTTACTTTTTTCCTTTTTAATATTTCATGAAGGGTTCTAATTCTTTTAACTCTACTACAGGTGGCAATTCATCGAACTCCGCCAACACTCCTGGCGGGTCAATCCCTTCTCCACACATCTCTTTTAGTCTATTGTAGGTGTTCTTGTCAACCATGATGGCCTTCACACATTCTCGGAATACACATCCGTGACCAACTTTACTCTTATAAATATGTTTAAACTTTAATATTTTCTTTTCAGTTTCTTTGCTTTTTGCGTACGTCACAAAATTCCATCGACATTTTCCTCTTCTTATTTGTCTTCCCTTTTCTTGCTCCGTTCCTGGTACCTTCTTTTCTTCCACCACTCTGAACAGTCTCTCCAGTTGCGTTTCTAAAATTTCTTCCTCCACTGGAACAACCGGTGCCTTCACCAATGTCTCTTCCCTATGCAACTCCTCTTTGAACGCTTCAAGTTCCTTTTCGCTTATTTTGTCCACCACCATTTTGTCTTCCTTCCTTCTGGTCTCCTCCTTTTCCATCTCTTCTTTCTTCCCACTTCTCTTTCTTTTTTTTAAACACCCTGAACCCATCCTACGTTGCTTTCTCCTTTATCTCGACCTGTAGCACCTGGTCCGTGCTCTCCTACCTCTCCATCTGCTCCTATCTGTTGTTCCCTCTGGGGGCACCTCGCCTTCATGTGGCCCTTTTCCCCACATGTATAACATATAGGCGACCTGCCTTCCACCACAACTCTCAATTTTACATCATCGGGCAGCACTATCTCTTCGACAATTCTGTTTAGGTCTTCCACTGTTGCTTGAACGGTTAACTCTATTCCATATCCCCAGTAGTTAACTCTTTGGGTTCTTGTGGCCTTCAGAATCTTGGCCTCCTCATTCATGTCATACATTATGGCTGTCATCAGCCATGTTTCCTTCAGCTCTGGGAGCACTTTGCCAACTCGCACCTGGCCACATGTTTGCCACAGTACAATAGCAAAAGTACCCATTCTTCGGATCTTATTGCCTCCGTGGAGTGCTTAATTGCTTCCTCTTCTGATGCAAAACGCACCTCCACAGTAGAGTACTTTCTCCCTCTTGTTATAAATGTGGTTAGTCTTTTTATATTCTACAAACATTCTTCAATAGCCTCTATTGTCGTTATTTCTATTTTCCTTGTTGCTATCTTCATATATCACCGTTCTTTTCATTACATTTGTTGTTAGTTCCACGGGCGGCGTTAATTTCAGTGTATTTCCGTCTCTTTCCAGCAACTTCTCGCATTCCTTCATTTTCCGAGATTCAACCTTTATTTCTCGTACCTCCAGCGTTTCCACGTCTATCCCTTTTCCAGTTGCAGCCGCATAACTGTGGCCACCTGCTGGCGTTTTCTCCATTTTCCCCACAATAGGAAAAAAAACAACAATTCAAAATAACACTAGCAATAATTTGAACAGTAACAGGATCTATTTTAAAACGGGGGCCACATTTTTCATTAATGTTTTACGTAGTGTTTTTGGCACCGAAAGACTTTCAAACTTCGTATACTTATCTATTTTGTGTTATAGAACAGAAAAATATTTTTGTATTCGAATTTATTTCATGTAAAAAATTGTCTTATTTCGATAATTTCAACCAATCACTGACAAGTATTCAGTTGTTTACATTTACTCCTTTGGCTGATTAAGCGATGTAAAGCGTATTTAATCTCCATACCTTCGTTTTATTTGCTTTTTTCATTTTAAATTTGCTTTAACCCTAACCCTACGGTTAGGGTTAATTGTTTCAGAATCGTTTGTTTATGTAGTCGGCACTTAATGTATATCGGCTGAATGGACGTCAGTGATTGGTTGAAATTACAGAAATACGACAACTTTAACATGGAATAACTTATGGATTTCTTTTTTTTTAAAGAAGACTAAGAGAAAAAGATGTTTTATATGACACATTCTATCAGTGTTTCAAAGTGTTTCGTTAATGAAAAATGTGGCCCCCGTTTTAAAAAAGATCCCAGTAACAATCAATTAAACAAATATTTAACACTATGACTTACGTTCTACATGACAAAAAACAACTCAAACCGCCTGTGAAGTAAACAGGAAAACAGTTTTCATGCTGCACTGTAAGGGTGAAGTCCATTGTTAAAATGGGGGGGGGGGGGCGCTAGAGTTATTAGCCAAAACTGTAAAACTATGACAAATTGGCTAGACCCTGGCAAACTTTATAAACAGATAATTCCCCCCCCCCCCCAGTTTTTTGTGACAGTTTCTTTTTTTTTCTGTGAGCCAAAGTTGTTCAATTGGTGTGTTGTTCGAGTTGAAAGTATGTATGCTCCATGTGAATACTTGTTATTGTAAACCTGTTAATTCCTGAATTGTTGAATTTGATAGAATTTTTATTTGTCTTCCCCATTCATGGGTGAAGTATGCACTGGGAAGTTATGCCCAGTGCAAGTGGGTAGTTATGCTGCAGTGACCGGCAAAAGCCTGTCAGCGGAGCTACGGCAAGTCCGTGAAATAGAAGTTAAAGACAAGAATTTCAAGAAGTATAACGATGCTTCCCAAAGAAGTTATTGAGAATACCGAGAAAAGAACTATTATCTGCAGAACGTTAAACATAGCAACGAAGAAAGTAGAAATAGCAGCGACGGAAGCAGTAGAGGAATGTTTGAGAGAGGTGAACGAATGTACCACGTTCTACACCAGAGGACGGAAATTTGGCATAGTGGAGGTACGCTCTATAAACGAAAATGGAGCAAAGAAATAATCCACTGCGGCCTTGAGATCAGCTGAGTGAGCACTAGTGCCTACTTACTGTGGCAAACGTTCGGCCATTGTAAGGATAGGTAGAGTGCCTCCTGAAATTGACGAGACATGGCTGGTGGCAGCCATAGTGAACCATACAGAGGAAGATGCACAAATTTTGAAAATGTCCAAAACTACGGAGGTGAACTGGTATGGATATGGCTTAGAGGTGATAGTCCATATAAGTCTTGCCAGACTTCCATAAGATTGTGGAAGAGCTGGTTTTGCCGGATGAGACTAGATTGTGGATTGTTGTGGAGGGTAGACCTCCAATATGTCTTTTGTGTGGAGTAAGGGGACACATGAAGGCCAAGTGTCCCCAGAAACACGAAGAAGAAATAACAGAAAAAGAAATTCAAGAAGAAAAGAGTACAGCAGTAGAGGAAGAGAAAATGGAGGAGCCATTTACGGTGGTGAAAAGAAAAAAGAACTTAGTATCACCACCAAAAAGCCCCAAGGAGCAAAAAAGAAAGACAAACGAAGAGGAGAATAAGAAAGAAAAGAGAAAAAAATGGAAAACCAAATGAAAAATCAAGTGAAATGCGAACGCACGAATCATCGCCTTCAACTAACAAAGAAGAAGGAGTACGAAAGAAAGAAAGAGACAGCGAATTAGAGACGGATACATTTATGACGGACGAAGCAAGTGGTAAAGGAAATCAGAGAACGATACCTACAGGGAGAAACTTAAGAAGCCTCGTCGTATATGAAAAAAGCGTCGAAATTGAAAAAAAGAGTAACAAAAATGAAAAATGTTATCAGAGTGAAACTGGCAAACCGTGAAGGTAGGAAGGGTGTGCTGTTGGAGAGAGAAAGAAAGGAGTGATTAGTAGAACTATTTGGGGGGAAAAAAAGGAGTTGAAATAGCACCATTTCAGTATAGATACGACGAGATACCGGCTGTTGTATTTTCTGATGATATAAAACAGCATTTGTTGTAATTTTGTGTTACGGAAAAGATATAAGACTGTAAAGTAAAATTGTAATTTAAAAAACAGTAAAATGGAACTGCCTACTTTGGGGAGTTGGAAAGCCATTTCATTCTCATTTCAATTATATTCATAATTCATCCGATATGTATTTTCATGTACCCCAATGTATTGCTTTGTCTGTCCATGTGTTCTATGTTATGGCCGTAGTGCCAAAATAAAGAAAGTAAAGTTGTTCAATTGAATTCTGGAAGCTATGATTACCTGTTTAGTTTATCTATTTATGGATTTATTTTGTGCTCCAGGAATTCGACAGAACTTTTGTCAAGCTTAAAATAATTTTGTCAAGCTTAAAATAATTTCTGTGTCACATTTTATAATATTTATGTGAATTTTGAACCCTGCATTTGTGGCAGGTTGTGTAGTAATTTTGCTAGCTATTTTCTGTTAAGATAAATGTTAAAATTTGTATAAATAGCTAAATGGTGTATGAATTATTTTTTCATGTAGCTAATTTTTGTATTAGACGACTAATTGTAAATTTTGTCTAATGGTTACTCAGCATATTTGTATGAAGCAGTTTTGTGTGAATTTAAAGCAAACTAGCTTTTTGTTTGACGTTTTAATTTTATTACTATAATTATTGATGTAGTCTGGCAGCCGTTTTGTGTCATGAACTTTTAGTTTAAATGGTTGCTTTGACATGAGATTTAATTATGCTTAGGTCCAAGGTTCGAAACCCAAGGTTGAACACCGAATTGAGAGACAGATTTTATGACTTTCCAAGGTTCGTAAACCGAATTTGTACAAAAATGAAAATCCGGATTTTATGAAATCCGAAATTTTTGGAATGTTATTTTTTGAAAAACCAAATTTGTGTAAGGCCAATTTTAGTGAAACCAAAAACCAGCATATGAAGTCCGAATTTCTGAACTGTGTATATATATGCTACCCTTGTAACTTTTGACTGCACGTCTGGTGTAGCATTTGCTGTTTGTTTGTGTATATATTTGTTTGTATGTAAGCTATTTTTATGCTGACTATTAATATTTTACAAAAACTTCATGGTGTGGTGTTGTCTTGGATTTACCCTTTCCACGTTGATTCAGTAAATTCGGGTTATGGTCAGAAGGCCGTAACAATATGTATGTATATATACTCACACATATATATACTCACACATATATTTAAACACTTTCCTGTATCGTGTGTACATACGAGGTGTATTCAAAAGGTATGCAACTTTATTTTTTTTCCCACCAAAACTAATACCGTATGAGCAAAATTATGTGGGTGGGAGGTGACGCTACCCTTCCTACACATGCGTAAAATTTTCGCGCCGGTAGGCCACGTCAATTCTTGGCTGCTATGCCTGCAGTAGAGATGTGTAGTGTATGGATTTTCGTTTTCGCACAAAATGACCGAATGCATCAAGAAGATATATTGTGTCAAGTTTTACCAAAAGCTTAGTAGTACTCGAGCTCAAACCACCCAAGACATTCAGCAGGCCTTTGGCGATGATGCCACGGGCAAAACTCAGATCAAGAAGTAGTACAATTGTTTGAAACATGGCCACACCTCAGTCGAGGGTGAGGCCTGCTCAGGCAGACCATCGACAAGCCGAAACAAGGGACCGATTGAGAAGGTTGGCAAATAGACATGGAAGACCGTCGTGTAACAATCCAGGAAATTGCTGATGAGGTGGGAATAAACACATGGTCAGTGGATTCCATTGTAACGAAGGATTTATATATGCAGAGAGAGAGTCGGTTACATTTGAATGCAGCTCGTAATCCAAGCGTTCCTGGTCAAGAACGACACACTATTTGTTCGATAGGTTTTCTACTCTCCCAACTTTGCACCAAGTGGCTTCTGGCTCTTGTCCAAACTGGAAGCCAGGCTGAAAGGGAGTGATTTGAATCGTGTGAGGAAAGAGACGGCGGAGCTCCAGAGGAGACGTTCCAGAGAGGTGTTAGCAGCAGTGACAGAACCGCTGGGAGAAGTGTATGAACTCCGAAGGGAAGTATTTTGAAGATTATTAAGTAAAATTTGTGAGATGTACAAAATTGTTTTTCTATGCCCAAAGGTCGGATACTTTTAAATTCACCTAGTATATCTATGCGTATATGTATTTTTTAGCACTCTTCTTCTAAGTTGTATATACGTGTGTGTTGGGGGTGTATGTATGTATGTATGCATGTATGACTAGTTTCCAGGATTGTTTGAGCTGCCCTGCACCCTCAGTCATTTTTAGTAGCGGTTAAATTGTGTCCTTTTTGGTTTTAAATAGACACCTTAATCGTTTTATAATTTTCGCATAACTATTTTGATGAATAAACCATTGATTCCTAAGCCAGTATCTGCAATCAAGTATAACCACGATATTTTCTTCTTATATCACCATGAAGTGGGTTCCACAATACTAACTGGATTCTTGCAGCTCAGGATGGTGCACGCAATGACCAGGTAGTCGCACTCGCCTTTGCTTGATCTTCTCACTAACCCTAACCCTTTAATTTGGAAGAACTTCGGAGTGCTAAGGATAGAGTGAAAGAGGGAAAAGCTGTTGGCCCTGATGAAATTCCCCCTGAAGTTACCAAGAGGTGCAATCTTGATGAAATAATACTGGATTTTGCGAAAAAGTCCAGATCAGTGGTCTGAGATTAACTTGATATCAATCTCAAAGTGAGAAAACCTCAGTAACTACAGAGGAATTGCTTTGTCTAATATCTCATTCAAAGTGATCAACCAAATGACCTTCAACTGAATTAAACTGGTGCTTGATAGCCATCTGAGACGAAATCAAAATAGATTTAGACCAAGGAGAGTCGAGCGCGCGTATTTATATATGAAATCATCATTTGACATCCTCCTTCCAAGCTGGCATGGGTTGGGTGGTTTGACGAGCTGGCTGACAAGACAGAAGACTGCACCAAGCTCTGTTGTCTGCTTTGGTATGGCTTTTATGATTGGATGCCCTTCCTAATGCCAACCACCTTACAGCATGTACTGGATGCTTTTTTATATGGTACCAGCACCACCGGCCTCGGCAAGTAACTTGCAGGAGAATGACCCCTCGGCAGGATGAGGAAATGGTAATGAGGAAGGTGGCTCTGCCAGTTGTGTGGTTAAAGTATAATAGAGGTATAGAAATCGGTGTCTTATTGTAAAGGGGCTAGTTGCCTGTCCAAGTAGGAAAAGAAAGAAGAGGTAGAAAAGACAGAATTGGAGAGAAAGACAAATAACTAGACAGACGGACAGAGAGAAAGAGAGAGAAAGCAAGAGAGAAATATATGGTGTTGCGTGTAGAAGAAATTCCCAAGCTACAGCGAGGGAGTAGCACAGAGGAGATAGAGGGGGATGTTTGATAAGAATGTGAAGGGAGGTGTTTACAGATGGGGAAGTGGTGACTGTAACAAACGATGAAGAGAGAAATTGGAGTGGATGGTAGGGAGGGGATATGGAAGAGGAAATGGAGAGCGAGCAGGCAAGCACCTGATGGAGAGCAGGCGGGGGCTTGCAGTGGGTGATCATGGGATGGGGCGTGTTGGGCAGATTGGTTGGGAAGATTGGTTGTGCACGTGTGTATTAGGGGACATGGCCATAAAGAACATGCCTGTGTATATGGTTAACATTTTACTTAGCCTGGCGTATATTCTTAAACACAGCAAATCACCAGAGATCTCGGTCCCGTGTCATTTCCTCCATGAGGTTCAATATCTGAGGGTCATTTCTCACCACCTCGTCCCACGTCTTCCTGAGTTTACTCCTTCCACAGATTCCCTCTACAATTAGAGATCGACACTTCTTTACACAGCTCTTCTCGTCTATATGTATCACATGACCATAACCAGTGTAGTCTTCTCTCTTACTACATCTGATGCCTATTATTCACAACTAATTCAAACCTGTTGCTATGGTGCCAGATAAAAATATTTCTAAATCAGGCACGTACCTTCATAAATTGTACAATGTTTAGATTGACTTTCTTGGTGAACATTAGTAACAGAATATGAGAAGATTACGCATTATATATATATATATATATATATATATATATATATATATATACATATATATATATATATATATATATATATACGCGAGTAACGAAAAGGTGCAGGTGTCCATCCATTATGGCCGTTTCTAACTACTCCTTTAATTGATTAATGAAAACATTACTTCATTGTAAAGAAACCGTTTTCATCAGATGAATTCATGAACTTCAAAATAACGGACATTCAGAATTATACAACATAGTTTAAAATCCACGGAGCAAAAACATTTACATTGATTCTGCTATTTCAGTGTGAATATTATTCCGACCTAACGAGGTGCCTCAATTTAAGTACATAATTCAACTGGATCTTAATTGTATTTCATATATATATATATATATATATATATATATATATATATATATATATATATATATATATATATATATATATATATATATAATACAGAATGGGACAAGAACGCAAACCATCCAGACAGTCAGGTGATACAAGAAAGGGACAAAACATCCAGACAGACGATACAAAGAAAACAGGAACAGGTCATTCGGAGTTTTCTTTCTTCAGTCCAGATCCAGATTATCCTTGCAATTTCGGCTGGTTATTCTCGATATTGCTCCAATCTGGCCAGCCCCAAGGAAAAACTAAGCTAAGAGCATTAGATTCCTTGGAAGAAAGCAGCGAATGTATACAAAAACAAGGACGGAAAAAAAACGAACAATGTTTATATATAAATATATATGTATGTATTGTACGATACAAATAATATGATATTTTTTCGAGCGCAGAATCGTCATTAGAACAGCAGAAATACTGGGTAAATTACCCCTACAAGGCAGCAAAAATTGTCAATAAACAAGCATTGGACTCAAAGCCACATCCCTCAAAACTCGAGCAGAGTGTTTTATCATTAAGCTAAACTTCCCACTGACAAATTCATCCGCAATTGTAGGCGCTAAATGGCTAATAGAACAACTACGTGTATATAAATATAAACAAACTAACCTTTGTTTTGTTTTTATTAGCGTCGAAATGTATATTGTACGATACAAATAAGGTGATTTTTTTTTCGAACGCAGAATTGCCGTTAGAATAGCAGAAACGCAGGGTAAAGTATCCTTACAGTTTAGCTTAATTGTAAAGCACTTTGCCAGAGTTATGAGGGATGTAGGTTCGAGTTCCATTGTTCTAACCGCGAAAAATATCACCTTGTTTGTATTGTACTATACACATTTCGACGCTTATAAAAAAAGGTTAGTTTGTGTATGCTTATATATATATTATATATATATATATATATATATATATATATATATATACACACACACACACACATAGTTATTTTTTAAATCTGTGTTGCCTTGTCTATATGTTTTACTGCATGTAACATAGCTATTTGTAGATATTCCTCATACAATCATATTTTTACTTCGAGGGAGAGGCCCTTAGTTACCAACAAAGGTAGAAGCTCTCTGAATTTTGCCCAGCCTTGTTCTTATTCTACAACTATCTTCCAAAACTTCCTCCTCCACTGCTAACTTGGTCAGTGAGGTAACAGAAGCTGTCTACTTCTTCCAATGATTCCCCTGAACATTTCAGGAAATCTATTTCCTGTAAATTTTTAGTGCTTATTGTACCTGCACATCTGCTGCACACAAAGACTACTTTCTCTGTTAGCTTTCCTGTGATTCCACTGAAATTCTCATGTGTCCATAGCTCACAGCAGGTACACTATATGAAAATTTTACCTACACCTTGTCTACATATTGAGCAGGGCCATCTCCATGAAGGGATTTGTCTATTTTCCTACTTACTAATACTTTGGTCTTTGCTAAATTAACTCTAAGGTCCTTTGATTCTAGAACTTGTTTCCACACCTGAAATTTCTTCCCTAATTCTAATAGAGATTCAACTATAACAACAAAGTCATCCAACTAGAGGAACTCCCAAGGGAAGCCGGTCTTAAATTTCTTAGTTATGGTATGACTTGGAGATTATGATGAACAAGAAGGTGCCAAGGACTGAGCCTGACAAAAGCCTTCTCCAGGTTGATAAATGCTAAGTATGGCAATTTATTTTTAGCTAAATGCATCTCCTGCAGTTGCTTTACTAGGAATATAGCATCAGTTGTATTTCTCCAAAGCATGAAACCAAACTGCATTTCATATAGGTTAACTCTCTTCCTAATAAGCTGAACTATGACACTTTCTGTAACTTTCATGACCAACATATTATTTTTACATGGACAAGGTTAAAAGTTACTTTAAAATTTCACATCTGTAACCTTCATTGGATTATGTTTTGATTGAGCAATGTCTTGCGCAGTGGCTGCATTTTCTATAATATATATTGCAGTGATCTGAAACATACATATTGAATGATTTCAAAATATCACTATTTGGTTTGACTTTATTATTACAAATTTTATATATCTATATTTGGTTACAGTAAGTCAGTGTTTCTTCTACATCCTCAGAGCTAATGTTAGTTATAAATTGATTATGATAACTGCCTTGAAATAAAAGAGTTATTTCATCTTTTTGCATCTCATATGCCCATTATAGCCACTCCTATTTTCTCTATAAATTCAAATGTTTTTTTAAAATACCACTTATCCAAAAATGTTGGTTAGATTTGTCATCATCAAGGTATTATCTCACCAGTTTAAAATTTGCTATGATGTAATCTATGAATACATCAATAAAATTCTACCAAAACAGCTGTCATAAATTTGAAACTGCATTTGGATTTGTGTGTGTGTGTGTGTGTGTGTGTGTGTGTGTATTCTTTTATTTGTTTCAGTCATCTTGACTGCGGCCATGCTGGAGCACCACCTTTAGTTGAACAAATCGACCCCAGGACTTATTCTTTGTAAGTCTAGTACTGATTCTATTGGTCTTTTTTGTCAAACTGCTAAGTTACAGGAATCTAAACACACCAAAATTGGTTGTCATGCAATGGGGGGGGGGGACAAACACACACACACACACATATACGACAGGCTTCTTTCAGTTTCCATCTACCAAATCCACTCACAAGGCTTTGTTGGCCCAAGGGTATTGTAGAAGATATTTGCCCAAGTTGCTATGCAGTGGGACTGAACCCAGCAAACCATGTGGTTGGTAGGCAAGCTACTTACCACACAGCCACTCCTTTATATATATATATATATATATATATATACACACATGTATATGTATGTATAAACTCATGTAAGTTGTATAAACTGCTTCTTATTAAGAAAGTTTGCTAATTGATTAGATCTATCACATTTGGGTGATATTAATAAATTTGTACTTAGTGAATGGTTTACAATTAAGATATTCTAGAATTCTTCAAAGAGAAAAAAATGAAATGAAATAAAATGGAAATGAAAATAAGCTGCTTCTAGGTTTGTTGAAAGGAATTTGTTAAAATATTTGCTAATGATGAAGTAATTGACTACTTCGAGATTAGTCCTTAATTAACATCTAGAATAAATTAGAAATTAAAGCAAAAATAGAATAAGAGGGCATGTGTGTATGTGTGTGTGGGGGGGGAGGGAGATGAGAGGAAGAGAGAAGAATTGGGTCTAGTACTTGATGGGTTCTTTTATAATTTCATAAGAATGTAAAGTAAAGCTGATCTAAGTATGATTTGAGCTCTGACCAAAGACAGCTAAACCAAATATCAAGAATCAGATTGTCCAAACTCCTGACAAATTTCTCTTTTTGCCAAACACATCTGTCTTACAGTATTTAGTTAGTTTTTTGTTCTGTGAGGTTGATTTTTGTTGTAACTCCTGTAAAGATAGAAATAAGCTCCAAAATATGATGCAATCAACGTAATTAACATTTAACGTTCTTTCTAAAATGTTAATTCTTGTATTAATGTCACAAGCCTTTATTTTATGTCATTACAAATTGATAAAAAAAAAAAAATCATTAAATATTTTTATACATAAAACAATAATTACATTAACAGTTGCAGCGTGGAAGGTGTTTATAAGCCATTTAAAAACACACTAAAACTGTTAGATTCACTTCGACAATTAAATTCCATTTGTGTTAAAATATTTTCATCGCTTTGAGGCTGCAACCTGTTCACTGATAACATTTTAAATTGCTAAATATATCACAAAATGCGATCATTTCATCATTTTAAGATTATCTAAAAAGAGTATCCATTGTACCCTTCCTAGAAAAAAAAAAAAAAAGTGGGGGTGAGATTTGATGGAGATTTTACTGCTATTTCTAGGATTTAAAACAACCATATAGAAGGTCAGTTGTTGGCTTGGGTTGTGACTTTTATATATTAAGTTATTTCTAAAGTACAACAATAAATTAATATAGTTTAACTCCATCAGTTTCTTGTAATTAATTAATTACTTGCAATTAATTGACTACAATTCCTGTGAATTGATGTCATTCAACTGCACTCCCATGCCCTCTCCATTGGCTGGAATGGAGCTCCAACAGGTCTGGATGTGTCCCCACCTCTACCCTAACCCTCCTACTGCAACTCCATACCAATATTATCATTATCTAAAATTTATTGTTATATCTTTTATTTTTTGTTTCAGTCATGAGGCCATGCTGGAGCATTATCTTGAAGGGTTTAGTTGAATAAATTGACCACAGTACTTTTTTTTTTAATCTGGTTCTTATTTTATCTAACTGCTAAGTTACAAGGATGTAAATAAACTAACACCAGTTAGGATGGGAGAACCAACACACAAACACATATACGTGCACACACACACATGTACATGCATTTTTATCAAGAGTTCTTAAGACAGCAAGTTAGCAGAATTATTGGGCAAAATGCTCAGCTTCATTTCAACTGTCTTTATTTTCTGAGTTCAAATTCTGCTGAGGTCAGCTTTATTTTTCAGCCTTTCAGGATTGATAAAATAAGTATAGCAGTTGAACGCTGGGGTCAACTAATCCCCAATCCCAAAATTGCTGGCCTTGTGCCGAAATATGAAATTATTATTAAGAGTTCTTAGAGTAAGAACAGACAGAGAAATTGTCCAAAAAGGAAATGTGTTTTTTAATGTTATTTCTACAGGCTTTCTACAGAAATTATAACCAGCATTGATTTGTCATGTGTAACATTATTGGGTAGATCAATTTTGCATATATAAAATTGGTTTATGCAATAATGCTACACTGCTGTATTAGGGGACACATAAGCAATGAGTTTCTGGATGGTTAATGGTTTGGATGTGGCGCTGAAGAAAGAACAAGAACTCCTGAAATATGGCTGATACACCCTTTGATCACATTGTTTACATTAGACTTATTCGGATATGAAACGTCGTAACAAATCAGTGATGGATATAAATTCTATAAAAATTCTGTCGAGATAACCTTAACATGTGATTTGATAACACTGCTAACACAGAAGAACACAGTTCTGAATTATGAAAACGTTTATTTATTTTGTAGTAATATTATGGTTACATAATGAAATTCCACATCCCTACAAGTAATAAATACAAATGTGGGAGGAAAACTCTTCCACACAATATAGAAATACAATTCTATCAACAAAGAATTCTTAGACTAAGAATGATGATGGAAATTTCTAACATAATGCAGGAAATTGCCAGAGCCATTCAAGCATCAAACAGAATACTTTGAGGTATTATTTTTTTACGCTTTGCATTCTGAGTTCAAACCTTAATGTGACCTATTTGAGTTCAACAACACCGAATGGCAACAGGCTGCCATACCAATAAAATATGGCAGCCCTGGCTTTCAATCTCTCATCTCACTGATCCTGCCAACTTTTCTCTCATTGGTGACCTCTTGCCTTTTTATTTTGTTGGTGACCTCTTGTCCTCATAAACAAGGTTCTCCACAACACAACCGAACCATCTGTGATTGGGGAATGCAAGACAGCCTATGTGATGTGGAAGCAGCCCAGCCTGTGCCCAGCTAACGTCCATCCTATTCTCCCCTCTGTGAACGTCCAGTTCTCTCGAAAGATATAAGATGCCATCATCCAGTGTAGCATGACTGCAGATGAGCTTGTGTGCTGACCTGACCAGCACCATCTGGCATGTTTCCACTCACCCTGCAAGCCTCACAGTGGACCTTAGCTCAATGCAGTATGTATATATATATATATATATATATGTATATATATATATATATATTATTAGGGATAAAATCCAAAATTACAGGTAAAAAACTCAATTAAAATCAATTTATTAAATATTAAAATTAATTAAAATATATATAAATATATAGTTTTAGGGAAAAGAACCAAAGTTCATGAACTCATCGATGAAAATCCACTGTCACATATAGAAAAATTAATAATTAATTAAAGTGAAGTATATTGCCACTTAAGTGTGGCTGACCCCTAGGGGTGGATGTTACTGTTGCTTTTAGCCCCAGGAGGACATCTCCTCCAGCTGGCTTATCGACACACTACTGTGCCCTGTTTTCCCTAAAACTATACATTTATAGTGAAGTATATTTGCCACTTAAATGTGGCTGACCCCGAGGGATGTCTTTTGCATCGAAGGTCGGCGATTGTCGTACGCTGAAGAAGGGAAATAACCCTGAAACTCGGGTACGTACGTATCGTAGATCAAGATGGGAAAGATAACTTCCCTTGGCAAATACTGACAGGGCACAGATGTGTGTCGATAGCCACCTGGAGGAGATGTCCTCCTGGGGCTAAAAGCAACAGTAACATCCACCCCTCGGGGTCAGCCACATTTAAGTGGCAAATATACTTCACTTTATCGTGCAGTTACTGTTAATAACTCGTTCAGAGATTTAACATCGCTTATATATATATATATATATATATATATACACACTTTTTTTTATTAAAGCTGTGAAAATATCACAAAACTGTTTCTCAGAGTTTTGTTTCCGTTTGTAGGACAGTTACAATCAAGACTGTGTGTATGTATATATATAAATAAGTGTGTGTATTTTTTCCTGTGTTTAACTCCATTTATTTATCTATATATATATATACTATACATATATATATATATATATACTATAATATATATATA
>NC_142944.1:1193810-1196310 GCF_046866305.1 Octopus bimaculoides
AAAGACGAGACACACACACACACACACACACCCTGCCCCCACCCGCCCACCCGCACACCTGCCCATCTCCTCTCCCCCTCCGGCTGGGACTCTGTGTTTTACTGACAATTTCTTTAAAACTACCATCACCAACCAACCAACCAACCAACCAACCAACCACCCTCCCACCCATCCACCACCTAAGAACAACATCATTATAAGCATCACCATCATCAACAACAAGAGCAAAAAGTACCATTCTATTCACTGCCATAAAACACCATCCTTCTGTTTCTCCTTTAACAACCCCCACCACCAACCCATAACCCACCCAGTCAGCCAAATCAGACATTTGAAAAGACCTCCTCTCACCCCCCACCTCGCTACTCTTCCTCTTCCCCATTTACCTCCCCCTTCGTCCACTGGTGACACCTCAGACAAAATACTACTTCAGCAACAACAACAGCAACAATTACTGCCTACTAATTAATATTCCACCCCCACACCCCCACGTGTTACTTATAAAATATTCTCCATTTCAAACCCTCTACCTTACAATTTCAGTTGTTTTTACTAACAAAAACCAAATATTGATACTACTACTACTACTACTAACTGCATTATTACTACCTGCCGATAAAAAACATTTACTAAAACAAACAGCAATAGCATGGAAAAGCCAAGATCACCTCAGCAAAGTGTAAGTATTCTATCACAATATATAAATACACATGTGTATATATATATGCATATAAATATTATACATATGGTAGAGGCAAAATATACTTGATATCATGTGTATGTGTAAATTTATGTATACATACACACATATCTGCTGTGGTGTTCATTTTGCCTCTTCATTCAAATTCTTTTCTTTTTCCTTTTATATTCATTCATTCATTCATTCATTCAATATTTGTATATCTGCCTGCTTGATTCTGTCTGTCTGTTGGTCTGGTTGGCAGGCAGACTCTTTCTCTCTCTCTCTCTCTCTCTCTCTTTCAGTCATTTTCACAAAATGCAAGTATTAAATTGCTAATAACATGAAACCAGTCAACGCTGTTATTGTTGTAGTAGTTGATGATGATGATGATGATGATAATGTCTTTTGCCATTGTTTGACAGTAACAACGCTGGGAATGGAAAGTTTTAAACTTTACTAATTTATTTATTTCATGGACAAATGATAATTATAAATAACTAATAACGATAGAAATCTTCGACATGTGCATAATCAACAATTTCAAATCAATTAAATAAACGATTATTATTTTACACACGTCTGGCAGCGTGATGCACAAACAAAACAATAAAATGAAAATATGGTCCACAACACTGATTTGAACTCAAAGTGTAAAGAAAAGTTACCCAATAACACTCACTTTGATGATTAAACAGTTTGGTAAAATTCTTTTCTATATTCTGACAAAATATCTTCGCCAGCTGTTTATAGTTGCACACTGATTTCTTGTAAATATTTGTATAATGTCTCTTTCACTGCGACTATAATATTCAAAGATTTGGGTGTGATTTGACCAGAAGCTTCTGTTTGATGCTCCATTGATTTAGCTTAGCAGGCTGAAACCAGTTGCTTGAGTTAGGTATTTCTAGTATGTCATGTTAGAGACTATCAGGTATGGATAACTAAAGTACACTAGGACACAGTTCAGCCGAAACAGAGATTCTTTGAGATGCTCTTTCTGACTGCAAGGTTGTCTCAAAGCATAATGAACTGAGAAAGACTGATGGCAATGACAAGATAGGTTAGCATTCTTTATAATTTCATATTCCACATGGCCAAGATATCAGGCATGATAAGGGAGAAAGCTCTCAACTCCAACAGCGTAGGGAAACAGATTTGGTATGAAGCCGGCTCAGTTAGTTTGTATACATGTATACATGCATACATACTTATGTGTATGTGTGTGTGTGTGGATGTTTTTGTGTGTTTGTACGTTTGTGTGTGTGTGTGTATGTGTGTGTGCATGTGTGTGTGTGTGTGTGTATATATATGTATGTGTGTATGTATGTATGTATGTATGTATGTGTGTGTGTGTATGTATGCATGTATGTATGCGGGTATTGGTAGTGCAAATCAGAGGTGCAATCTGTGTGGGTGTTTTTTCAAAGCACTGTCTGGTTTAAAAAGCCACATCAGACGCCATGAAAGGGCTAAGGTGTAGGTGCAGGAGGTGGTCAAACTCTGTTTAAGGAGTAGACAACCACCATGTGTGTGTGTATGCATGTATGTATGTATGTATGCATGTATGTATGTATGTATGTATGTATGTATGTATGCATGTATGTATGTACGTGTGTGTACGTATGTATGTATGTATGTCCTCTTGTGTTTTTAATTATTTGAATTCTTGCCGTGAAGATGGAGGTGGTCTCTTATAAAGACACAAAGCTCCATTGTTGGAAGGTAGACAACAAAAGCCATATGACATTCTAAGCTCGAAGAAAGTCTTGCACATTTTTACTGTTCCACTTAGAGATTGTATTTGTAATGAACAAGTTA